>NW_025920141.1:1682101-1982101 GCF_902686445.1 Sciurus carolinensis
ATTCACATGGCTGTCAACAATAAGAATGAATAAATACAATACCATAGAGTTGCTGATGAAAACAATAGTAGCAATTTTAATGAATAAATTTGAGCAGCTCTAACCATCACTATAAATCTCTCAAACACTGTTGCGATGAAGTTTTTACTTTATTACTTATTAATTTCAAATAATCAAGCCCTGATACATCATACACAGGATGCAAAGAACCAACCAATATGATATCTAAGTTTTTAAAATTTTTATTGTTCATTACAGTTTCACATATAAGTGGGATTTGTTGTTACATAGTTATACATGTACACAACATAATTTCACCAATTTCATTCCCAATACCTTCTCTTTGTCTCCCCTCCTCCCATAATCATTATAAAATTGTTTTCCTTTAATACTTTTTATTTCTACCCTTACTGTCTTTATTTGAATAATTGACTATGTCATAAGATTTGTTTTTCTTTGTATGTTTGTCTTATTTCTTGTAAAATAGGTAATCAAATTTCCCATTCTTTTCTTTATTTTACTTAGTTCTAGAGCATATACATGTATATATATTACAGTGTTTCCTGATTGTTGTGTATCTATTCTGTTGTCTTATTTATAAATGTGATTGATTAATTATTATTAAATTTAAGGTCCTACATGTATACTTTATTTTTTCCTGTTCCATCAAATTTTCTTCAATGTGTTCTGTTGTTAGTTTGGCCTATACCTTTTCTCCTCTACTCTTTTTCTTTTCCTCTTTTTGGAATTATACAGGTGCTCATTTTTAAAAAAATTAACTACTATTCATTTTCAAGGCAGACAAAAAATTTTTCTGGTCTACTTTGGAGGAGGTTTCTGAAAGATGATGAAAAGTCTAGAGCACTATTCCAAGTTTTCCTATTTTGCCCAAGGAAATTTTCTTTTGACCATTTTTGTGTTCTGCAATTTTATTTGGTTCTTCTAGAGAGGAAAAAAAATAAATGTGTTATTGTTAATCTTCTTCCAGGTCACAAATTATTATTATACATTTGTATATTTTAGGCCATGCATTTTGGAGATTCCTGTGATAAACAACAGGGCCAACCCTTCACTATAAAGAAGTTTATTGTCAGCTCTTTCCCTTCTTGGAAATGCTTATATTTCTTTATGACATGTGTGTTCTTTCAGGTTCTTCCTGCAGGATCCCTCTCACCTGTGCCCATCTATACCTTTATTTGATGTGTAAAGAGTGTCAATTTTTCTAAAACTAGAGCTTTTGTTTCTCCTGTTTACTTAATTTCTAGGATTTGAAAGGGTAAATACTGAATTTCAGTCACTGTATTCAAGACATAAATCTAACACATCTGTTTTATGTAAGACCTGAGATGCTTGTGAGTTTTGTACTATCAGTACATTAAAAACTATCATAAATGCTTACTGCCATCATCTTCTGAAAACCATGTTACAGATTGTACAGTACATCTGAGATAACCACCTGCAAAGTTATTGTAAAAGATATCCGAAGGCAGCAGTTCAAATACTTGAGTTTGAGGGAAATTGTATTTCTCTCAAGAGGAAAACTAAATTAGGAATTGTATTTTTATTGAGATTATTCTGCAACTCCAGATCACCATGGGACAGGCTTGAGTCCAGGATTAGGCACAAAGGGTGTACCTGACCTCTTCAACACTGCTGGAGGCCCCAGATCCTTTATGCAAATGTAGCAAAGTCCACAATCAAAGAAATCTACTCAGGGACACATGGCCATGACAGGAAAATAAAGACCAGAGCTCCTGTGCTAGGTGACCTCAGAGTACTGGGTGCCCTTGGGGCAGTTTATCTCTCTGAGTCTTTCTTTTCTCACCACATCAGACCACCCTGGATGCTTCTGGTGGCAGTTGCATCCTTTGTCTCTGTGCCTATTCCAGGGCTGTGTCTGTTTGGTAGTTCACAGCTTTACAGAGTGCCTACTCTGTGCTATCTACACAGGATAAATAATAAGGACAACTCATTAATAGTAATTGCCCATTGTGGAAGTTTCTTCTAGGTCAGGCCTTGTGCACTGCCTGTGGTCAGCCCCAGCTCATTTAATGAACATGGGACTGAACTTTCTAAACACTTTACATCAATTCACTCATTTAAGCCTCCCAGCACTGTGAGACTTAGAGTACTGAGTGTTCAGATCACTAAATTTATTCACCAGGTATTTTATTGAAGACTTATATGCTAGGCTTCATACTCAGCAATGGGGCCACTGGTGAATAGCACGGTTACCATCTTGAACCCTTCTGGCTCCCATTTGAGTGGTGGGATCTGCAAAAAAAAAAAAAAAAAGACATCATGGATATAAAATTGGAGATTCACTTCCCTGAGGAAGTGAAGAACAGCAGCAGGGTAAAGGGGAGGTAGGCAGCATAGTCAGGAATGGCAGCATGGAAGGTGGTGTTTCCACAGAGGCCAGAGGGAGCATAAGAAGTCTCAAATCATGAAGGCCCAGGGAGCAGCTTATGCAAAGACCCTGTGGTAGGAATAAGTTGATGTCACTGAGGGTCTGGAAGGTGGCCTAAAATGGTTTCAAACCCAGCACCCCCTCTGAACCTCAAGATTCCAGTGGGCACTGAGGATACTGGGCCACTGAGAAAATCATCAGGGAGGCTAACAGAAAAGCCATGCCTGGACCCTCTTCGGAGGCATCTAACAGGCTCTGTAGACATAGGGCTGGCTTGGGTCTTTGTTGTCTCCTAGGTGAAAACACTGAGGAAAATTTGGTCCCTCAGACTCATATCTGGGTCTTGCTAAGCTTTCTTGACCCAAGGACTGAGTACTTGAATATGTATTCTCTTTCTCTAGAGTTGTGCATGAGTCTGACCCACAAAAAATAAATACTGGTTAAAAGAATGTAAAGTAAGGATGATGATGATCATAATGGTGATGATCAGTACTACTCTCATGTCTGACAAGTAGATTTAAATAACTACTCAATAAAAGGGAGATAATATTATTAAGCACATAAGATAAAAAAGTATGACAAAATTTATTTTCTTAATGTCTGCAAAATTAATAGGCAACTATAAGCTAAATATCAATTAAAAATAAGAAGTTTGAATTTTCACTATTGATAATAATTGAAGAGACTCCACCTCTATTAGTAAGGTTTTGCTACAGAATATTAAAACTGGTACATCTGTCTTTTTGAAAAGATGTATAAAAGAGATCGGATTCTCCAATTAAATAAACAAAATGATTGGACATCTATCCAAAAGATTCATCTTTACAATCCCTACAAGAGACTCATGTGAATTTAAGAATGCACAAAGTTAGAAAATGAAATTTGAAACCAAACCAGGCAAAACAGCAAAGTATTTGCTATGCTTAAATAAGAAAAAAAACTTTAAGCCATGCAGTATGAAAAGAGACAAAGACCAAAGATGGTCATTACAGACTGATAAAGGAATCATTTTATCTGAAAGATAATGATGATAAATATATATATATATATATATATATATATATATATATATGTGATGTTGACATTATAGCACTTAAATACGTAAGCACATATCAGTAGATCTGAAGAGAGGGCTTGGTTGCATTACAATATACTAGGGGACTTAAATACCTCACATTCAACAATGGACAAATAAGGAAATACTCACAACTGCATGACTGATAAGAACCTGCAATATGTATAATCAGAAGAATGGGAGATTACACGTTACTTGTGTATGATCTATCAAAATGTATAAATGCATTCTACTGTCATGTACAACTAAGTAGAACAAAACATAAAAAGTTTAAAAAATAAAATAATTGCATGCTCAAGAATTTACCATAGAATGAGTACCTTAATGTGAACGTACATAAGATGCTCTTATCCATAAAAACATTTTTCAAAATCAAAACATATTTTTTCTCTATCAAAAGGTCTTAAGTTGTTGATATATAATATCACTATGCCCTATTTTCAGTAAAGTAAATTATGGATAAATAAAATTGATTATTAAATTAAAGAAGAATGTGGTTTGAATTGAAAAAATACATATATCCCAATATAATTTTATTATACTTAAAATATTACAGTTAATGTCTCATAGCAAATAGAATAGGACAAGATGAATTAAAATAAGATACAACTAGTAAGAAGTATTACTGGATAATGTATAACATTAAAGAATGTTAATTTAAAAGAAATATTCTTATTGTGTAATCTATGAAATGTATTTTATATTTAATAAATAAGTTATGATATTTTAATTATATTTTCTTATGTATTTATTCATAGTGGTTCAATAAAAATAACTATGCCCCTCATTACAAGTCTCATTAACCTACTATTTTCATGGTATGTTCTAAAGGAAATACTGAAAGGAACATATATACAAAGTACACTTTTTTAAATTATGAAGTCAACATAGACATAAGTATGAATAAAATTTCTAATGAATCTCAGTGTATCATACATTCAGAGAAAACTCTTGAAATTTTAAAGAAAGTGATTTCAGGTCTCAATATAATTTCATAAATTCTTGCACTTCCTTTCCAATTTATTGTATTTTTCCACATTTTTATTCATGCTTTATAGTCATTTTATTTTAAATCTTTCCTTGATGTTTCCAGATGATGTTTCAAAAGTAACTTATTTGTGCATTTTCTGTTATTCACTAATAAGTATGTTCTGCTTGTCTTGGAAACAAATTTGTGAAAAGTCTTTATTCATTCATTTATGTACTAACTTTAAGCAAAAATACTTAAATACATATTAAATTCCACCTTTTCTCCCCATCTTTCATATGTCCACTTGTAAATGGCATCTAATTACAACCCATGCATAATTTACACAGAAACTCCTTCTACTCTAATATAAACTTTTAAAGGGAAAGGTTGGCCCTATTTTATTGATTCATACTTTTAAACATCTAGTTTGTAGGACACAAAATTAACAATATCCACTAATACTAAAAAAATTCTGAAATGTCTTAGTTTTGTTATAAGCCAGAGAATGGAAGAGAGGAGATGTTAAAAAAGCAATTCAATCAACAGTTTCAAAAGAACAGCAACAACAGAGCAAAAAAGAACTGTTTGTCACTCATGTGTATGTTTCAGCCCTCCATTCAAAATCCTCTAGGTGGAGGATGACCACCGAGGTGCTTCACCTTCTTCTTACATTCTTACCAGTCAAGAAGGAGCAGCTATTCTTACATTCCCAAACTTGTCCTTTTCTCAAAATTTAACTTTGCATTTTCCTTCTGTTCTCATCTGGAGCCAAGATAGGTTCAAGGTGAGCAATGTATGTTCTTCTCCCTAAATTTTTATTTTACGAGAGCTGGTAGGCACTTTCCCAAGTGCTACTTACCATACTTCTGGTGGCTCAGGGAGTGTGTCTCAGGACCAGTCCTTTGGTCTAGCATTTTTTATGGCTCAATGAATCCTTTTTATCTATATTTTTCCCCTTTAGAGATCTCTTGGTTTCCAGAATTTTGATTTAACACCATTTTTTTAAAATCATAGCCTATAGACTGTTTTCAAGTTCTGTCTTTCTCAACTCCTAATAAATTGGAAATAATTGTTTCCTCATTCACATCATTTCTGACATAAGGTAGAACATTCCACCTAATTTCTCCCTGAAGAGCTGTTTTCTTTCTTAGTCATTTCTCTAAATACAATCTTTTGTCATTGGAATTTGCTTTCCACACTACAGAAAAGTAGCATGCATGCAATGGAAATATGGATGTCCCCCCACCAGCTCAGTACACTGTTTCAAAATTTCAATGACTTTCTTTTGCTAAAATACTTCCATTGTTATATTAAGTAGATTAAGGAAATATATGTAGTTTGGTCCTTGCTTATTGTTTTAACTTTATCTCTAATAATGCCCCAGCCTAATATATACCTCATGATTTTCCAGTAATGTTTCCCAGTGACTCTAATAATTTATGCTTTCTTTCTGAGGACATTGTATCATTCCTTTTCATCTTCCTGAAAGAATATTTGCACTTTTATTCACCAACTGTTTCAAGCACATTATAATTTAATCTATTTGTGATCTAGTTGACAAAGCTCTATCTGAGTCTGTAGAGTAAGATTATGATCTATCATATATGCTCTCACAGCAACTTGTAATTTTCTCAAATATTTATTAGAATTTTGGTAAAATAATTAGTTGTGTGCTAGGCTCTTTGATTTCCATCCCCCTAGATTTCCAGCTCCATAAGTGCTGTTTTGATGACAAACTCTGCATCTTGTAAACAGATGGTCAGTAAGTTTATAACACAAAAATAAATGAATATGTGTGATATATAATTTAATTCATTTTCATTTCTTATGTATAGTATAAATCATCATTTGTCAAATAAATGTGTTGAGGGTTACAGACAAGAAAAACAAAATATGATAGTAAGTTTTTATCAACTCAAATTATGCTTTCTTGGAATTTGCTAGCATATATGTTTCTTTTTCCCTTCTTACTATCTATATTTGCACTACACATTTTCAGGAATATAAAAGAGAATGTGATCATATAAAAAAACAGAAAATCTTCACCTCTCTTTGAGCAATTAAATAGGTAATTCAATACCTTCTAATTATGTAGATAAATCTACACTTGGAAATTGGTTTATTTTCTGAATTGTTTATTTATTTGGCTAGGTAAGTCACTAGATACATTTAACAAATAAATGAAGTAAAAATATTTAAACAGTATTTAATGCAGGCAAAATGTAATACAAATAAAACTTTTTATTTCTGCTTGGGAAAATTTGGGTTAATTTTTTTTTTCTTTTTGGGTGCTGAGGATCAAACCCAGGGCCTTGTAGCTTGCAAGGCAAGCACTCTACTGACTGAGCTATCTCCCCAGTCCCTGGGTTAAATATTGAGATAGATTTTTCACCCAACACAGCACTATAAGATTCATTAAAGCCTGCATACTAATAAGCAGGTGTAATATGAATATCTGGTAATTTTAAAATTGCCAAAAGTCAGTGTGTTGGTCAAAATGTTTATAAGCCCAACTCTTGTCAAAGCAATTTTCTTTGTTATTTTAAGAAAAAGACTGCCCCTTTGCTTGGGCTCATTTAAAATACTTCCTAGGAATGATTGATGGAATAATTCAATTTCACTTCTTGAACATCCTTGAGGCATCAAGAGGGGGACTGAAAGTGTCAAAGTTAACAATTAGATGAAATTGTATGTGTACTCATGCATCCCCTAAACTCTATTGTATAAGCCTTAGATTTTCACATTGTTTAAAGAACTTGGTTGCTCCTCTTTTGGTTTTATTACTTTGAAGGGTTTTCTAAAAAAGGGAATAAACAGAGGGGTTAAAATACTACATATTCTCAAATAAAGTGAAAGCTAAAATAATATTCATCTTAGAATGATAGAGAATGGTGGCCTCCCACGGCTTGAAATGGTAGGATGGTGGGGGACGGATAGAGAGAGATTGGGAAACAGATAAAAAATCAAAGATGGGAGAGATTAAGTAATATTTTCATAGCATATTAAGGTGACTATAGTCAACAATAATTTATGTATTTCAAAAGAGACAACAGAAATTTGAATGTCCTCAACACAAAGATATAATCCACACATCAGGTGACAGATTTTCTAATTCCCTGATTTGTACACACATATCAAAATGTCATACTGTGGGCCCCCTAACATGTACAATCATCATGTATCATTTAATAAATTTTAAATAAAAATAAATACATGTTTGGAAAAGGTAGAAAGGGGATATTGAAGAGTGTCACTTCATGGAAGGAGTTGGTGATGGACCACATGCCTTATCAAGAGCTGTTCTTCTACTCTCATGGTTCTTTCTCAGTTGTTAGCTATTTAAAATTTTTTGACTTTTCTGTCTTCATTATCCTCTTATATATAAATATTTATGGCCTCCTTTCCTTCAATAGGTTTTCTCAAGAAAAGTTTTCATTATTTCTCTATTTTGACCTATCACCCTTTTACTTCATTCACCTCTAAATTTATATCTCCAGAAATAATTTTCCTCTTGACACCTGCATTAGATTCTTACTAGTCTAATAAATATCTCTTCTAGGATATTTTATAAATAGCTCAATATCAAACAGTAACTAGTATGACAAGACTTACTTATCTTTTGGAGGGGATACTAAGGATTGAACTCAGTTTTACTTGACCATCGAGCCACATTCCCAGTCCCGTTTTGTATTTTATTTGGAGACAGGGTCTCAATGAGTTGCTTAGTGCCTCAATTTTGCTGATGTTGGCTTTGAACTCAAAATCCTCCTGCCTTGGCCTTTAGAGTTGCTAGGATTACAGACAAGTGCCACCATGCCCAGCTGACTGAATTATTTCTAAGAGAGTGGGGACTGAAGCAGGAGTAAGTTTATGAATTTATTGCGATACTCTAAGTTTGAGCTTTTCTACTTTAGTACTATTGCCATTTTGATGAGATAATTCTTTGTTGCAAGGATCTTCCCTATGCATTATAGATATTTAGCATCATATTTGGCCTCCAGCAACTGGATTATAATAGTACCCTCTACCCATTTGCGATCATCAAAACTTTCTCTAGGTCTTGCCAAAAATTTCTTTGTGATCAAAATCACCTTGGTGGGAACCACTGATCAAAAGTTTGGGAACTCCTGACAAAAAAAGTGAAAAAATAATGGAAAAGTAATTAAATTAAGAGGGATTTTGAAGGAAGACTTAATAAGGCTATATTGACTGAATATATAAGAGAAGGAAAATGTAATCTTGACCCAAAGGAGGGGCCCATGTGAGAAAGTTCTATTTTCTTTACTCCCATTAAAGGAATTGAAATTTCAATCTGTCAATATTCTAAATTTTCTAGAAAAGATATGAGTTCATAGTCATGCATCAGGAAAAAAAATTCATAGAATTAAGCAAAAATACACAAATTCTTTTTACTTATAATAAAGGTTTAAAGTGAACATTGGCAGTCAATGTGTTTCAAAGTAATTTTTACAAAGCTTTGCAGTCACATGACTGAATCAAGTGAATTGTCGTCCTTCACATAGACTCTCTCTCTCTCTCTCTTTTTTTTTTTTTCTTTCGCTCATTCTTTATTTTGAACTTCTTTCTGGGTCATGTATTTTGAAATTTTTGGAATGTTATGAGCAACAGAATTAACTATAAAACACAGCATAGAGAGCCAACAAACCCCACTGCTGGGCACAGGATGCCCAGGCAAGAGCATGTCTGTACTTCAGGTCTTTCCTGGATACTGGGCAGGTCCTCCTGAGACAGCTCCACCACTTGATGCAACTTCTTATGAAGCTCATCATTTTCTGCTTTATCAGCTGTTTTTTAAAAGCATTTGCTTCTTTTCTTTTCATATAATGTCTGTCTTCAATTACCCATTGTTCATGCTTCCTCTGTTGATTGTATTTCTGGGCTCTCAGTTCTTCAAAGGAAAATTCTGATTCTACATGAATAAGCTTTTCCTTGCAACACGTAATGACCTGCTGAACATCAGCTTTGGCTGCCAAAGATGAGTGTGCAGAGTACTCTGATTTAGAAATCGTGATTACCCTTTGTTCTATATTTGACTCTTTGTCACAAGCTAAAGTTATTGTTCCAGATGGTTCTGAAGCTTGATTCTTAGAGACAGAGGCTGAGTTCTTTCCTTGACTTGATTTTGAGGTTACCATTTGGTTTAAAATTGAAGCATTACGCAGAGGTCCTGAGGTTCTAGCTTGAGTTGGCAAATAGGTTTCAGTGAGGCGTGTCTGAAACAACCTGCACTGCTGTAGCAAGAGCTTTCAAGGTTCAGCCTGGTCTTGAATTCCTCTCCAAAAATACAACACTGGCCTGCTGCAGCTCTCCCTGGGCTTCCAGATGCTCTGCCCAGGATCTGTACAGAGGAGATGCCTGGGTTCCCCCCAGTGACTGATGAAGGTCTCTGTTGTATTCAGCGAATTTTAAACAATAAATGATGAATCCTGGGTTATTGTGGTATCTCTTCTTATCTAAAAATTCCTTCATTGAATGTTCTAATAGCATTATCCATCCAGTAGTCTTTATTAGCAGGAAAATTCTCTCCTACCCACTGCATGTAGCTTTCCCATTCACCAAGTGGGTCATCTCCTTTGTAGCTTTGCACTTGGGCATCAAACATTCCTCTGGAGTAGAATTTTTTAATAAGTGACTTAAATCATGCGGGGCATTGTCAGGATGGGCTGGACAGCGCTGCGCGACCTGGCTCCTCAAGAGAAGAGAGAGCGAGACCTCTGAGGGACTCTCAGTTTGCCTCAATGCCCCCAAACGGTCGGTGTGGCCGCAGATCCCAGGACGCTGGGGTCTCGGCGAGGGCCACCCACTAGCTCCTCGGTGACCCAGTGAGGTAGGCAGCCTTGTCGCCCGAAAGCCCAGAAACTCAGGCAGGTCCGTGTGGAGGGCACACAGGCTGCGGAACGGAGCCCTAACTGCCCCAGTTCCTCGGACCCAGAGTCCAGAATCACCACAGCGCCTTGCCCACCCCACCAGGCCGACACTCACTGAAAGACATTTTCCGGGTTATCCATGGCGAGAGGCCCTTCATATAGCCTCTTATTTAATGTCCTCATTGTGCAGTAATTTTTCTCTAAGAGAATCACAATACAAATTTCTTATTCTTGAAAATGTGCTTTTCTGCCTGTAACAAAATATTATGTTTCTAGGTCATAAAATCTTAGTCTTATTTTTTTATTTTAATTTTTTTCTTGTAAGTTTAAAATTTAAATACAGAGAAACTATGTTTCATCACATTACCTACCATAATTGCAGGTTATTTATAGGTAAAATGTTTTTACTTTTTTAAATATCAAAATAAAAAAACAGTTCCACGAATGAAAACATGAATATTTAAATGTTTATCTGCATGATCGCCTCAAATGAATTTACTTGTAATATTTTTATTAATTGAGAAAAAATTTCAGTGGTCTTATGAAGAATAAGTTCTTTATTTACCACTCAGGCATTGTATTAAAAATAATCATAGGGCTGGGGAGATAGCTCAGTCGGTAAAGTGCTTGCCTTGCAATCACAAGGCTGTGGGTTTGATTCCCAGCACCAAAAAACAAAAACAAAAAAATAATCATAAAACAGAAAACAAAATACTACACATTTGCATGAGTGTTTAAAATAATTTATGCTTGCCATTCTAAGTAGGAAAAATATTAAATAATCAGAACCATATTTCCATTATCCAAATACATTCACCTTCCCTACATAAAACTTGTTAGATTCACTTCAACAAATGTACAAAATCAGTCATAAACTGTTACTTCTGTCATGGCAAATCTAAAAACCTGGTCTTATAATTTCCACTTCTGCACTCATAATTAACTTAATCAGATAATGTATACATATATCCTGGTTCAGGAATGTGGGTAGTTATCAGTTGGTAGTTTTTGGTAATTAAGCCCACAGTGTTTATTGTTTGACTTAAGCTCAAATTCCTTCTTTAGTGCTTGTTATTTACATGATTTTGTCAAGTTACATCACTGATAACCTGCCTTCACTTTCTCATTTCTGAAGATAGGACTTATAACTCTACATTGTGTGGAGAATTGAAATACATACTGCATTTAAAGTTCTCAGCTGGATCTTCATAAGCTTTAAGTAAACAGTAGTGTTAAGTACAATTAGAACACTGGAATAGCAAATTCTGGGTTATAAAATCTTTCATAGCCTTCAATTTTGAAATTCCATTTAAATTTTGAAACTTGACAAAGTTAATGGGAAGAATTCCATTCATAAATATGAAATATGTTCTTCAGATAAAACCGTAAAAAAAAAAGAACAAGGAAAAAGGAAGTTGTGAAGAATGTTTCACAGATGAATTCCAATTTTGCTACATAGGCGAAAACTCCTAAATTTTCTGAACTTATTATAATACCCCTCAAAGGTTACAAGGATACGTAGCTGAGAAAACACTCAAATCATGCAGGGAAAAATGAAGAAAATACAATACAATAGTCCAAATGATCACCTTTCCAACTGCCACTTTTTCAGTTCAAGTATGTTTCACATGGCCTACACTAATGCTGGTATCTTCTGATTGTTCTCATTTGTAACTTTGCTCTTCTCCAGTTTATTTTTGTCATTATTTTCTCATAAAACTTCCTAATATGTAGTTATATTTAAAAATCCTTCAGTTATATTAAGTCACTTGTATTGACAACTAAAATTCTCTGTCCTTGAGGTGTAATGTTTTTATTATGTGATCTCAACCTGCCTCTGCAAAATTTGTGATTGTTCCCATTAAACACACTGTGACCTACTGTCACATATGAAATATATATTAAGTACAAACTGCATGTGTGTAAATATATGTGTGTGTGTGTGTGTGTGTGTGTGTGTATGCAAGTTCTTGAAGGACGAGAAGATCTTTTCATCAGCAAGCAGGGATAATTTTGTTTTTTCTTGCACTTTGGATGCCTTTTATTTTCCTTGTCCACTTTTCTGGTTAGAATGTCCTGTTCTATGTAAAGTGGAAGATGTAAGAGTGGGCATTCTTATTTTTTCCTGATCATCTAGGGGATGTGTTCATTTTTTCACCTTTGAGCGTGAGGTTAACTATGAGTTTTCATATGTGGCCTTTATTGTGTTTAGGTAAATTACTTTTATACCTCATTCACTGAATGTTTTAATCCATCAATAGTATTGAAGTTTTTCAAATGTTATTTCTACATCTTTTAGGATGATCATGAGATTTTATCCTTCTTTCTGTGAATGTTGTGTCATATTGATGGAGACCTGTTCAGTGTAATAGATACTTATGAAAGATGAATATGTTCTGGAGATCTCCTGAACTATAGTATTCCAACAGTGAGCAAAAATATATAGTCACTTTAACAATTTTTTAAAGAAAGTATACCACTAGATAGTGTTTCTATCACCAAAAAAAATCCCAAAACAGTGAAAATAATAACAAAGGAGTTTGGAAGTATGGGCATTTATTACCTTGATTGTTGTGACCATTTCACAGATGTATAAATCGATCAATCAATAAAAATAAATATTTTCAATATATGAAGATTTTTTAAAATCGCAGTACAGTTAAGAAAGTTTGAATTTATTTCTGATCCTTAAAGGCAATCTTTGAATAAATTTAAGTAAACATTTTAGTAATTAGATATGGAGTTTAAAAAGTTATTTCTGGGGGAAATGCAGAGAACAATTTGGAAAGGTAGAAACATGATGGAGAGAGTTCATGTCATTTGTATTTTAAGAGTAAACTTATAGAAGTGCAAATCACAGAGTTTTAGAAATGGAGAGGCTAAGTCTGCAATCTACAAAAAGTACTGATCAGATGCAACAAGGTTTGTTTAGCTATTAGGTCTGATAGGGTAATAAGTGTTGTTCAGAATACCAAGTCTAATATAAATCATAGGTAAAATTTGCTCAGGCAATGAGGTTCTGATCCAGTGAATTGATGGCACTGTAAACATATAACCTATTGTTTTAACAGTTAGTAAGTTCAGGACATCTCTTTTCTAGCAAGAGTCATATATTTAAAATGACAATTGTAAAGGGTTAACATTTTTATTAGTAGAGAAAAAACTCATTTAAAATTTACGATATTGGGCAGTGGCTGTGGCTCAGTGGCAGAGTGCTTGCCTAGCATACGTGAGGCACTGGGAGCAATCCCTAGCACCACAGAAAAATAAACAAGGCCCCAGGATGGCGTCCATGCGGGAGAGCGACACTGGGTCTGTGGCTTCACAACAAGCTGAGCGCCCAGTATGAGCTGTGGGCACCGCCCCGCATCGCGACCCTGCTCATGACCACCGTCATAGACAACATCCGCCTCTGCTTCCACCGCCTCTCCTTGGCTATGAAGCTCAAGCTGCTGCTCCCGACGCTGCGCCGCCCGAGCTGCACAGTGGACGAGATGAAGGATGGCCTGATGGAGATCGTCCAGCTTGCCACCTTGCACTCTTACCCCTGGGCCCTCATGGTTGCTGACATTCTGAAGTCCTTTCCTGACAAGAGGTCCCTTAACCTTGACCTTGAGGAACAGAACCCCAACATTCGAGATACTTTAGGAGAACTTAGAGGAAAGGTGGGCGAGTGTGAGGTGTTGCCATGCTGCCCCTGGAATGCCTGGATAAAAACCCCCTGACCACCCTTGCTGAACCCCTCACTCCACCCGCGAAGCATTTTCAGTTAAAGCAGAAGCCCAAGAGTGCCACACTGCGGGAGGAGCGGCTACAGAAGTCCATGGAGACCGCACAGCAGCTGAAGAGGAGCGCAGGGGTGCCGTTCATGCCAAGGGCCGGGGGCTGCTCCGCAACATGAACACAACAACCCCGCTCAAAAGCATCCCATAGCAGGGACCCTTCAGAAACCCTACCACGCCCAGTGTCTTCAGCCCTGCAGGAAACTGGACCCCATCCCACCTTTGAGGACCCCACTGCAGAAAGAAAGGGGCATGAAGCTGCTCGACATCTATGACCTGGATATGGTCGGTGCTGGCTGAGAGGCGAAGAGGAGCAGAAGTGGTGGAAAAGCCAGCCAAGGAGGAGACCGTGGTGGAGAACGCCACCCCGTACTACACAGCTGGCCTGGTGTCCACACAGAAACTTGGGTTTCTGAACAGTGAGTCTGAACTGCCCTCCACGAGTTACCTGCCCTTCACACCCAGCATGGTTCCAGCCTCCTCCTATGTCCCCAGCTCCGAGGTTCCCCCAGCACCAACTTCCTGGGAAACCAGCCTGCAAGCCACCTGGCCACCCGTGGAGCCCAGCACCCTGAGTCCCACACTGCCAGCACAGTTTAAGCAGAGGGCACCCATGTACAATAGCAGCCTGAGCCCTGCTGTGCCCACACCTGCAGCACCCACGTTGCCCCTGATGCCCACCACACCCCCAGCTGTCACCCTAGCCCCTCAGATGCCCCTGGTGACCATGGTGGTCCCACAGACCCAGCCACTGCCCAGCAGAAGCCTAAGAAGTTGCCCTTCATGAGAACCCATGCCAGGACCAAGGGGACATGATCCAGATCAAGCTGAGTGAGCACACGGAGAACCTGCCCAAGGCTGGTGGCCAGGACAGCACCACAAAGCTGGTGGACACCATGTTTGAGATGAACTACGCCACAGGCCAGGGGATGCACTTCAAGAAGTACAAGCCCATGACCAACGTGTCCTGAGGGCCACCTGCGTATTCCACTGGCCCTGACTGCATTAGAACTCCCAGGGACAAGGGCTTTCTGGCTTGGCTAAGCAGCCATGGGGTAAATGCTGGCAGGGTGAGGTCCTTGCCTGTGCCCAGTCACCCACAGTGGAGCCCCAGGTTGTTTAAGTTTTAGATCTTTTCTCTGGAGTGTTTTGGGCTTATTTTTATATTTTAATATGGATTATATTTTTGTGATTTAAGATACTTTTTTGGATTCAGTATTAGAGTTTTGAATATTAAAGTTAACCAGAAGAGTTATCACTTCCCAGTTTTAGTGCCTGTTAAACTTTTAATTTTTAATTTTTTCTTAAAGAAATTCTACTGACCGAGTGTGAGGGTTTGTCCCCCTGCTAGTACACGCTCCACCCCACAAGGTTGAGGGATCAGAGGTGGTACTTGGCGATGCTGGGAGGCAGGGGACTGCCCTGACAATGCCAGAGAGGGAGACAGCAGGCCTCACCACCATCAGCTGTTGCCTGGGAGTTTTGTATATCTTTTGTACAGCTGAGAATATTCAAGATGGTCTTCAGGTACCTATTTTCATTGTAACACTAAGTGATTAAAGTGTAGCTTTTCTAAAGAAGGAAAACTAAATAAATAAAAAAAATGAAGGCATCCTGTCCACCTACAACTACAAAAAATTAAAAAAAATATTTTCTGCTATGTAGAATTTTATTTCCTTTGCTAATCAAACAAATGGATGGGATTTGCAGTTCCACATTATTTATTGTTCTTTAATTTCTCTTAATACAAAATATCTTACCAAATGTTAATTTTTGCCCATATATGCCTAAAACTAAGGATTTGTACAAAATATCAGTAACTGAGTAACAACTTATTTGTTCATGTTTGGCTAACTACAATATTACTGTTATTACAAAAATATTATTGAATATACAATAAGTTCCATTTAAAAAACCTTATTGGAGCTATAATCACAACTCCATAATATTAAGTATATAACTAAATTCATCTAAAAAAACTTTATACTTGGACATCAATCAAAGTACAAAACACTATATTAGGCACTTTATGTATTATATTATTAATATGAGCCATTTGTGAGTTATTATTAGTGACTTTTTAAAAAATACTATTTGTTAAAACTGAGTCTGTTGAAAGAACCCAATTTCAAAAAATACTCCCCTTCAGTGTCAACTTCAAGGGCACACAACTATGCAGTCACCCTCTGTCTCTCTCAGAAGGGCTGTGTCTGTTACCTCACACCCACATTTTTTTCTCTAGGCTCCACTGACTCTCTATATGAGTTTGACTTTTTAAGACACATTGTGATTTCTAGCTCTTAAAATAGCATTAATAATACAGATGGAGTTTTAGAAAATTCTGGACAGTGTTTTCAGAGAACAGATTTTTCATGATATTATTTTTAACTTATTCCATAAAAGGAAATATTTTTCCACAATAACAAAGGAAGTTAAAATCTCAGGCTTTCAGCCAAATATAATGATACCCACCATTTACCTATAGCTTTGAATTCTTTTATGTTTCATCAGAGGTAAGTAGTTGTGGACTTCCTCCTGTATGGGAATCTTAAAGTATGTATCACTGGTCACAGAAACAGTATTCTTATTCCTCCATTAGTGCAGTAGAAATGTTCTATCTTAGATGTAGGTGAATATTTCAGTGGGGAATTTTGCTTATTGAAAAACATTCACAAAACTAGGGAACTGAACAGAATATTTAACCTTTCCTGTTTGTACAGGATTGGATGGAGTTCCCAAAGATTCATGCCTACCTGGAACTTGTGAATTTGGCTTTATTTAGAAATAGAGTGTTTGCTCATAAGTAAGGAAAGATATAGTCATCCTGAAACAGGGAAGCCACAAACCATTACCAGTGTCCAAAAGGAAGATGAAAATTTGGACATAAACACATACACAAAGGAAAGACCATGTAAAGACATAAAGAGAATACCAAGTCTGAGAATTCCAAGGACTGAGGGCAAACACCAGAAAGTAGAAGAGGCAAGGATTGATTTATCCCTAGAGCATTTGGAAAGATCTACAGCCATGTCATAAATGAGCTATCCTACTAACATTCACCAAACCTCATTGTTTCTTTCCATGTTGTTGGGATCTATTGAATAATCATAAACTCAAAGCTATATCATTTTCATCTATTGCAATTCACCAAAAATGCTAGTGATTCTTTTGGTGTCATGACTAAGGCAATCACAGTTATTTTATTCCATTCCTTTTTAAATTTCTAATATATGTAACACTCACATCACACATAAAGATATATATGTGTGTGTGTGTGTGTGTGTATACACAGAATGTTGTGATAACAGCAAAGGCATAAAGCATATATAAATTCAGAGTCACTGTAGTTGATTATTAGATAAGGGTTTTAAGGAATAAGTTCCTCAGGACTGTCAAGGCAAGAGTTCTGATGGTGAGCAGTTTCACAGTATCAACTTAAAGAGTCAATCAGAGGAGTCATGTTTTATTGTCCTGTGCAGGAGAAACCATTCTGAGTTGACTCCCAGGGACAGAGAATCAGAGATTTGTTGCTATGGCAATTTTCCTGAGCATGACTGTTGATGAGTGACCAGAAAATGGGGTCAGTGTGCAGCCATGTCCAGTTCTGAGTTGCTTCCACTTTCATGGGTCTCAGCTGAGGGGGCTGATTCCCTTGGTGCTCTGGTATATTTGATAAGCTAGCAGGCCTATTGATAAGTCCATGCATCTATATTGCTGGTTTAATTCAATAACTTTAAGGTGGTTAAATTTAGTAACACAATCAATTTTTCAGTTTACTACTTATAGTTCTGCTGTACAGAATATGGTTGTTTAATTGTACAAGCAAGGTGTAGAATCATTCTACCTTGTTATTCATATTCAAAACAGTAATTCATATTCAAAACATGGCAAAGTGCTGCTTTACAAAATGGAGGAACTCAGAGCTAGGCACATGCTGAAAATTGCTATAGCTCTTCTATTCATCAGAGTCAGGTATAACTGCTAGCCACAGGCAGAACGTTTGATTTTCTATTTCTAATGTGCTGAACAGTGAGCAAATGAGTTTGCTAGTAGGTAGTCACCCTGTCTGTCATACTTGGTCTTTGGTAACTAGTACCATGTTTTACCACATTTTGATAAAATATTAAAAGATCCTCAAATTATTGAATATTTCTTTTCTAACATCTTATTGGTTTGAAGTAGAAGACTAACATTCATTACTATTGTACCAAAAGTCTGATATTCCAAATATGTTCTTACCATCTGGCAATTTTGCAGAACAAACACATTTTTATGACTGAATTTTAATTTTTTTGTTCGTTCTAATTAATTGTACATGACGGTAGAATGCACTTATACAATTTGATAGATCATACATATGTACAGTGTAATCTCTCATTTTTATGATTATACATATTGCAGGATCACATCAGTCATGCAGTCATACATGTACATGAGGTAATAATGTCTGTTTCATTCTACTATCACCCCTTCCCCTCCATTCACTTCCTTCTACCTAATATAAAGTAACTCTATTCTTCCCTATCTCCCCCTTATTGTGAATTTGCTTCCTCATATAAGAGAAAATATTCAGTCTTTGTTTTTTTTGAGTTTGACTTAAACACTTTTGATAAAGTGTTGATAAAATTAAATAGTAAAATTTTGATAAAAGTAAATAGTATTGCATTTTCATTATCCATCATGACTAAATGGGTTAGCATAGTTGTTCAAAGATGAGATGAGATGAGTGAATAATTATCTTCATATTCACTTTCTAAAATTCTTATCATTTTATGATGCTTAAGAGTATACAAATTAAAGTTATGATAAAAAGTGCAGCTTAATGTCTTCCTCTTACTACTTTTCTATGGTAATTCTATGTGTATTAAATCTTACAAATCATTTACTGCCAATCACCATAGTCCAAGTGCAGTAAGTGTTTTATTTTCTAATTATAGACTTATTTAGAGCACTTCACTTCAAGTTTTAAAAAATACTAATTTCTTACAAGAAATAAAAGACATTTGCAACTCAGGCTAACAGCTTGAGCATCTAAGCTTTCGAAGATTTAGAAAAAAAATACTTCTAACAAAATTGCATTATCAAAGCAATGCATGAGAGGATAAGTAAGAACAAATGGATTTGTATTCAGTTTTTGCAGCAATTTGTCATTTTTCCTTACCCATATCTTTTCTGCTGCATTTCAGGATGCTCTATGTGTTCTAGAAAAGTTTCTACCTTTAAGGTACCACTGAGTATGTGCTGCCATATTCATCATTATGTAATTTGTAGACCCAAGTGCTGTTTTAGAACCCCAGACAATGTTTATTAAATAGGTCAAGTAATTATATTTACTCATGATCATTTCAGTTCCACAGTGGGAATCATCACTGGTGTGGCTATTACAGATGAAACAGCTTCCAATAGAACACAGCAAATAAGTTCATACTTTGAAATCTGATTTGCACCAGATGAATGAGAGATAAACTTTGATTCCATTAATATCTGTAATTCTTAGGAATAGTGTGCATATTGTGTAAATTTAAGTGACACAACGTCATTGGCTGGTGTAATGTTGAACACCTCTTCTATAAATGATTTTTTCTCATTTTAATTTACATTTTTAACTCATGATATTTAGGCCTGCATTTAGCAGGAAATTTTAAGTGCAATGATAAATGGTTAAAAGAAATTTGTAGGTCACTGCTGCAGATGTCTCCATGTGTTTCTTATGCATCAGTTTGTTGAAGATGGTGATATATGCATGGTGTTTTGTAGTTCTGCTCTATATTCTTATTTTCTTCTCTTTATATGTATTCTTCCTCTCACTTGTCTGTCTTCCTAGATTCCCTTTCTATCTTTTCTTCACCTAACAACCAATCTGTGTTGGTTCCTCTTCCATTTCTCCTGTGGATTTTTGCTTCTGACTTCTCTCTTTCTCTCTCATGAAACCCATGTCCTGCACTGTTTCTGTTCTTTTGTTGTTCACTATTTGAGATCGTAAATCTGTCTGGCAAATTTTCTGTTTTTATTGTGACAATGATTGAACTCATCATTGCTCTTGATAACAAGAGGGCAGTGGAGACCTTGTTGTGAGCTACTAGATATGAGGCTGTACATTATTTGCACTGGGTGTTGTTGATATTGGTCTCACTCTTAAAGGTGGGATACTGAAAATCTTCAGTGACAATATACATCTACTGGGTAGAATCAGATCCATACAACTTGATGAGAAAACACAGAAGAAACATGAAAAAACAAGAGAACAAAATACCACAAACAAACCAAGATGCCCCATAAGAGAAGTCACTGATGACACAATAGAGGAAATGTTCAAGAAATAGTTTAGAATGTACATAGTTAATCTGATGTAAAGGATGCTATAAAGAGGGAAATCAAAGAGAAAATGAAGTGAATGATAAAGAGTTAGAGATT
Source organism: Sciurus carolinensis (assembly GCF_902686445.1). Taxonomy (NCBI): domain Eukaryota; kingdom Metazoa; phylum Chordata; class Mammalia; order Rodentia; family Sciuridae; genus Sciurus; species Sciurus carolinensis. Next base: position 1,702,641 of record NW_025920141.1, read on the forward strand.
GTGAAAAAAGCCAAGCAGGGATCCTAGAAATAAAGGAATTAAAAAATCAAATTACAAATTCAGTGGAAGGCATCACCAACAGATTAGACTATTTGGAAGACAGAACATCAGACAATGAAGTCAAAATATATAATACTGAAATTATAGTTGACCATGGAGAGAAGTTGGTAAGAATCCATGAACAAAACTTCCAAAAATTATGGGATAACATGAAAGAACAAATTTAAGAGTTTTTGGGATAGAAGACAGAGCAGAGGTACAAACCAAAGGAATGAACAATCTTTTCAAAGCAAAATATCAGAAAATTTCCCAGACTTAAACAATGAAATGGAAAATCAAATACAGGAGGCTTCCAGGACACCAAATATACAGAACTGCATCAGACCCACACCAAGACACATTATAATAAAAGTGACTAAAATACAGTGTATGTATAAAATCTTAAAGGCTGTGAGAGAAAAAGAGCAAATTATGTATAGGGGAAAACCAATTCAGACATCATGTGATTACTCAGCCTAGATCCTCAGAGTAAAGAGGTCATGGAACAACATATTTCAAGCTCTGAAGGAAAATGGATGCCAACAAAGAATTTTATATCCAGAAAAATTAAGTTTCAGATTGAAAATAAAATAAAGACTTCCATAATAAACGCGAGTTAAAAAAATTCACAATCAGAAATCCTGTACTACAGAACAATCTCAATAAAATATTCCATGAGGATGAAGTGAAAAAAAAAGTAGAAACCAGCAAATGGAGGAACTACACTAAAGGAATAGTGAAAAAAGAATCTAAATCAAATTAAAAGCCAGAAATAAACCAAAATAACTGGGAATACAAGTCATATCTCAGTAATAAACTTGAATATTAATGGCCTAAGCTGATCAATCAAAAGATATAGAATTGTAGATCAGATTAAAAACAAGACCCACAAATATGCTGTCTTTAAGAGACTCCCTCATAGGCAAAGACACCCACAGATTGATGGTGAAAGAATGTGAAAAATCATCACTCTTATGGATTGCACAACAGGGATTTCCTTCCTCACATCAAATAAAGTGAACTTCAAACCAAAGTTAATCAGAACGGACAAAGAAGGTCACTTCATTCTACTGAAGGGAATTAATTATAGAGCAGCAATGCTTAACAATTGTAAATACTTATGTCCCAAACTGTGGAGCTTCTATGTACATCAAACAAACCCTTCTCAATTACAAGAATCACATAGACCACAGCACAGTAATACTGGTGATTTTAACACACCTTTCTCACTACTAGACAGATCGTATCAAGAAAAGCTAAATAAAAAAACTATAGAACTAAATAATACAATTGTAATTTAGACTTAACAGACATATATTAAGTATTTCATCAATTGACTAGTGAGTACACTTTTTTCTTGGCAGCACATAGATCTTTCTCTAAAATAGACCGTATCTTATGTTACAAAGCAACTTCTAGTAAATACAAAAAATGGAGTTAATACCCTGAATTCCATCAGATCACAATGGACTGTAATTAGAAATCAATGATAAATTTAAAAATAGAAGCTACTCTAAAATATGGTGACTAAATAATATACCACTGAATGACAAAGGGATACTAGAAGAAATCAAGGATGAGATGAAAAAATACTTGAGGTAAATCAGAATACTGATAAAACATACCAAAATCTCTGGGAAACTATGGAGGGAGTAATAATAGGAAAGTTCATTGTACTGAGCTCATTCATTAAAAGAAAAAAAGTCAAAAAATAAATGACCTAACATTACATCTCAAAGCCCTAGAAAAAGAAGACAAAATCAATACCAAAAACAATAGGAAACTGGTAATAATTAAAATCAGAGCTGAAATCAATGAAATTGAAACAAAAGAAACAACTGAAAAAACTAACATAACAAAATATTGGTTCTTTGAAAAAAATTAATCAAATTGATAAATGATAGCCACACTAACAAAAAGAAAATGAGAGAAAACCCAAAGAAGTAAAATACTCGATGAAAAAGTAATTATCACTTCAGATACAACTGAAATACAGAAAATAATTAAAAACTATTCTGGAAATAGCCATAGTACCAAAAGTGTCATACAAATTTAATGTAATTCTTATTAAAATTCCAATGACATTCTTCATAGAACTAGAAAAAGCAAACATGAAATTCATTTGGAAAAATAAGAGATCCAGAATAGTCAAAGAAATCCTTAGCAAGAAGAGTGAAGCAGGAAGCATAGCAATACCAGACCTCAAACAATACTACACAGAGCAATAATAATAAAAAGAGCATGGTGTTGGCAGCAAAACAGACACATAGACCAGTGTTACAGAATAGAAGACACAAGACAAACCAACATAAGTACAGTTACTTCATGCTACAGAAAGTAGCCTAAAACATTCACTGGAGAAAAGATAGCCTACTCAACAAATGGTCCTGGGAAAAATGGAAAACCACATGCAACAAAATGAAATTAAACCCTTATCTCTCACCCTGCATGAACCTCAACACACTGTGGATCAAAGACTTAGGCACTATAACAGAGACCCTGGGACTACTGGAAGATAAAATATGCCCAAATCTTCACTATGTTGGCCTAGGACCTGATCTCCCCTAGAGCCCAAGCAGTTAAATCAAGAATCAATAAATGGGATGGAATCAAACTAAAAGACTTCTCAGCAACAGAAACAATCAGTAATGTAAAGAGAGAGCTTACAGTTTGGGAGAAAACCTTTACCACAAGTACCTCAGATAACACTTTAAACTCTAGGATATAAAAAGAATTTTAAAAGCTTAACACCAAAAAAAAAAAAAAAAATCAATAAATGGCCTAAGGAATTGAACAGACACTTCACAGAAGAAGATATATAATTGATCAACAAATATATGAAAATAATGTTCAACTTCTGTAGCAATGAGATAAATGAAAATCAAAATTACTCTCAGATTTCATCTCACTCCTTTCAGAATGTCATTATCAAGAATACAAGCAATAATAAATGTTGGCGAGGATGTGAGGTAAAAGGTACACTTACACATTGCTGGTGGGAATGCACTTTGGTGCAACCATTATGGAAAGCAGTATGGAGAAAATTTGGAATGGATCCACCATTTGACCTAGTTATCTCATCCATTTGTTTATACCCAAAGGACTTTAAATCAACATACTACAGTGACACAGCCAAATCATTGTTTATAGCATCTCAATTCATAATAGCTAAACTATGTAACCATCCTAGATACCCTTCGACAGATGAATCAATAAAGAAAATGTGATATATATATATATATATATTATATATATATAAAATGGAATATTACTCAGCTTTAAAGAAGAATAAAATTCTGACATTTGCTGTTAAATGGATGGATTTAGAGAATATAATGCTAAGTGAAATAAGCCAAACCCAAAAAACAAAAGTCCAAATGTTTTCTCTAATATGACAATGCTAATTCACAATAAAGGTTGTTGGGGATAGGGAAGAAAAGAGTTATTTTATATTAGATAGAGGGTAGTGAATTGAGGAGAAGTGGTACAGGGTAAGGAATGACAGTAGATTAAAACAGACATTATTTCTTAATGTACACATATGACTACATGACCAATGTGATCCTGCAAGATGTAATAATCAGAAAAATTACACTCTATTTATGTGTGATCTATGAAAATGTAAATTCATTTTATTGTCACATATAACTAATTAGAATAAATAATATAAAAATTTTAAAAGAGTAGTACTTATACATCCTGACTAGAATAGAAAAAATCACCCTGATGCAATACAAGAGGAGCTTTTCCATTAACTCAATTATAATTGTTTTCAGATTTTTGAGATTGATCTTTCCAAAGGGAACTTGATTGAATCTACCAACTTCTAAACCAGGAAAGTACATCAATATCTCCATATTAGTTTGGCAGGAGGAATACATTTCCAAAAATTCTCCCCGAGACTTGATGGGTCATTGGGACATCTTATGAAAATAGCTACCTAATGCACAAAGCTATTTATTCCTCTGTGTCTGTGTTACTGACCTCTCAAATATAGCTTCATTCTTCTTAAGGATTTGCAATCATTTTTCCCTTAGATAATTTCTTTGACATTGTCAACATATGGCTGCACCAGTACTATGCACTATTACTTTTCTCTAATGCTATTTGATGTTTTATATTTGTCTTTGAAGTACAACATAATTTAAACTGTTATTTAATTGTTTTGTATCTAGGACCACTTTAATAAATAATTGTATAAATATTTGATTATTCTTTTGGTGTAAACTAAATTATTTGGTGAAAATGTATGTGTATGTCAAAATCCTTAATACCTATTAATAAGTTGCTTTCTACAAAATATTAGCAATTTATACTTGTAGCCATTGTTTGAAATGAAGTCTACTTAACTATAGCAATAACAACAATATGAAGTTTTGCCTCTGAAAAATACAAAATAAATTTTATCATCTTATAAAAAGATTATTGTATGTAAAGACTAATATTGGGGATTCTAAATTAAATATAATTAAATAAAAACCCAAAGATAATATATTTTGTAGTAATTTCACAGCAAATTTAAAGCAAAATTTGCCCTACACAAAGTTGAACAGGCAAGGAAGACTTTACTCAATACTATTGAAATAGGTGATAGAGGCCACAACTGAATCTGATCTCAACTCAGATGAAACAAAAGCTGAGAGGGTTTTGATGCACTGAGCTAATGTTGTTTAAAGATTCTCCAGGATGAGCCCTGGAAAACAATGTTGGGTACATTCCAATTTTGTTAATAATTTTCTCAGAGATTAGACAATGTGTGTTTGCCAACTGGTAAAAATTGACGTTAAACTCGTGCCCACCCATAGAGCTTAGAGCACTGGGGTAACACATCCTACGTGTTTATATTTCAAAATGACCCTTCCAGCTCTTCAGGATGACATGCCTAGGTTCTAACCTGCCAAGATATCTTCAGAAAGACATGTTTTCTTAGTTTAATATTAATAAGAAAATTGAGATTATTATAATAGAAATAAGAAAATGGAGGGTCAAAATCAGGAAGAAACATGTTTTAACATTAGTCAAAAGTAGAAGCCACCTTGATCTCCTGTAATGACAACTTATGGCACAATACTAGAGCAAGACTTTAAGAAATTAACCCAAATTATCAAAATATTTATATTCCCAATGGAAGAATGTCATAAGTCATTAAAACGCATATTAAGTGAATAGATTTACTTCCTTAAATACCACCAATATCTGGGAGGCTCTTGTACAGGATGGCTAAGAGAAAAAACTTTTTGCTAAAGTTTTGAATGTGTATTCCTATATGAATGAGATAATTGGGCTTTCAGAGTAAGAGATTTGAACATAGAGGAACAGAAGTTATCCAGAGTTTCTTCAGCTATGTTCTGAATTATACAAGACTTTGTGACAACTGAGGCTCAATTCAGGAAACATTCCTAGACCCTGCCTTTCATGGGCTCTGGAAGTCCAAGCAGACACTGGTTATGCAATGAAATTTCTCTTGTCCATCAAATATATTTCTGAAATTCTAACTACAGCTTAGTCATTCTAACAGGAGATGTCTGTAATTTTAAAATGAACACAACACATATTCTGTTTTTAAGTAATTTGCAATCTAGTGGAAATAATAAGATGTGCATTAGAATGGATTCAAGAAACAGATGATCCACAGATGCTATCTATGGATTTGAATTTGTTTATAAGTTTAACATTTTAACAACATATTTTTCTTATTGCCATTTTTCTCTTTTCTATTTAACTCATTAACATTCCTTTCAATTTTTTCTGCATACATCAGCAAGTTTCATAGTGATTACTTTTCTGTGAGTATTCTTTTTCTCCTCTCCTTAATGGAAAACATGCTGTCTATTCATATATTTTTGTCATTTCCTTCAGTTAATTTACTTGGCTTTAGCTACTACTCTGAAGATGAACTCTCTGCATTCAGAATATTTACTCATTATTAAAAAGCAACACTGCACAGTGTTCAAATTCTCTAGCTTATAAAAGATGAAGTTATCATATTATTATGATGTAAATTTGTTATCACTTATAGCAAAAGTTCATACTTTGTTTATCCCCAAAGATTGCTATCATTTTTGTCTTTTTAAGAAATGTTCACTTCATTTCATCCATATTCAAATATACAAAAGATAATGTTCTGCTAGCATACACTGTTTTGTTTTATTTTCTTAATAAATTCCATAGTAACACTGAGTAACTAATCGTATTACCCTTAAGAAAAATATTAGCATCACAGATATGTTTCAGTTGTTTTACCCCAATATTGTGAAATTCATCATAATGCATGCAACATGAAAATGTTTTATTATTAATAAAAGGAAGCTTACTTAAAATTGCATACATGGAATTGTTATGTAAGAACTGATGGATTCTTTAGATGAAAATAAATTAACAATGGCCAGAAAGAAGAGGTGCAAGAGTATTTGGGTAGAGAGAGAGCAAAGATGAGGCAGCCTGACTCTTCCTGAGCTGAGCGCGTAAAACTGGCTCTCACTGTGCTAAGCATAAGCCTAGCCAAAGGGGAGACATGGGAATGTGTAACAGAGGCCACTTTTCTCTTTTCCATGCCCACCAAAGAATAACACCAGTTCCTCCAAACACAAGGGGAAGAAGTGAGATGGAAAAGCACCAGACGAAGTGCTCATGTGTGCAGGTGAAGAACTCTTTCAATGAAATATCTCCTAAAGGGGAAAATTAAAAAAAGAACACACATTATTAATTTTTCTATCATTTTTTGAACTGTAGATCTCTAGTTAAAGTTTAGAATAAACTAAAAGGTTAAAAAGAGAGAACTTTTCATGCAAGGGTTTATATAGTACTACAGTCATTTGGGATATTTTGATGAGAGTGTCAGCTTATAAATTACTTGTTAAGTTTCAAATTCTCTTGTTCATAAAATAATTCAGTAAAAGTACAATTTAAAGTCAGAATGACATTTTAAGATACCTCAGCTTTAAACTCTTATTTTTGCTAGATTTTAGGAATTAAATGTGCAAACTCCTTTCCATCATCCTCAGCTAGGATTTAGGCTGTCCTTGGCTAAGTCATCCTAACTGCCTTTCTATTTTTTTTTTTTATTTTAAAGTTTATTTCAACAAACAGCTCTTCATGAATCAGGCAGCTCCAGTCCAGAAGTAGTTCAGTAATGTCAAAGCAGCAACACAAGAGGAAGAGTTTAGTAGAACAAACAGAGAAGTAAATCAAAGAAAATACTTGATTGCTTATAATTATATATTTGCACTATTTGGTCTGTCCTATTAGAAAGAGCCTAGATACACAAATATGCTGTCTGCTTCTAATTGATTGGATTTGAGTTTTGTTTTTCTTTAGGTATTTACAAGAAATAAATCTGATGTGTTCACAAATCAAACAAGGTTAAGGGAATTTATGAGGTCTAACAGATTTTGTCTGCTCAGAAATTCTTCTGGCCCCAGGTCCACAAAAGTGAAGCACCTAAAACAAGGAAGGTGATAATTCTGATCTATAAATTGTTAGTTGGGGCAAGCATGGGCTATTGCCCTAATTTTTAGGTACTACACACTTTCCAGGAAATTGGGGAAAGGAGGCTCAGAATGAAATCTGTCTTCATAAATCTGAAAGGCTCTGATGTGGGAGAGAGATTAGATTTCTTCTTTGGCCCCTGGGAGTACAACCAGAGCCAGGGAGGCAGCTGAAAATAGCACTGATCTGGAAACAGACAGACCTGAGTACAGTCACACATGACCACTGACTAGCTAAGACCCTAGGACAACTTAATTAGCATTTCTGAGGCCCTATTTGTTCACCCATAAAATAGACATTTTATCTCCCCCATAGGACCCTGTAAATATATAAAAACAAAGAATACTAGCATGCAGCAACTAAAGTAAGGGTTCAGATCTATTAAATGGGACTACAATATGTAAGTTATTATCTATACTATTGTGTGCTTTCAGTTCTTCCGCAGTCCCACATTCCTGGGTTATCCTTTTACTTGTAAGAATAGTGCCACCCTTTATATTGTCCTTCCAAATATTCTTGGAGTTTTCCTTCTTTAGGTCAATCACAGCAGAGGAGCGCTTCCTCCTGTTGGGATTCACAGACTGGCCCTCGGTGCAGCCGGTCCTGTTCCCTGTTCGCCCTTGTCCTCCTCTGCTACCTCCTGACTCTAATGGGCAACTCGGGTGCTGCTACTGCTGGCCATGCGGGACCCGCGTCTTCACACGCCCATGTACTACTTCCTCTGCCTCCTGGCCCTGGTGGACGCCGGTTTCATCACCAACTGGTGTCCCCGCTACTGACCAACCTGCGTGGCCCGGCCCCGCGGCGGCTGCACAGCCCAACTGTGCGCGTCACTGGCCCTGCGCTCCGCCGAGTGCATCCTTCTGGCGGTGATGGCGCTGGACCTAGGGACCGCGGTGTGCCGCCCGCTGCTTTAAGCGGGACTCGACTCGCCCCGCCTCTGCTGCGCGCTGGCGGGCACCTCCTCGCTTGGCGGCCTCACCAACTATGTGCTGCGCAAACTTTAAATGCTTAAATAAAAACAACCAATTTGGTCAGTCATCTTATGTAAAAGAACAAATATAAAATGGAACATCACAGGAGAAAGCTTTCACAATTGAAGCATTATCTGATGATAATTCCATTAATCGTATTTTAATATGCAATACTAATTATTTTGGCACCAACTTCATAGTTTGTTCAAAAATCAAAGTTTATTGTCCCTCAGGGACAGGAATTCAGCAGAGAGGAATTAAACCCACGATGACAGAGCTGCTGAATATGTAAAAATGTCAGACTAAGAGACTGGAGTAGGAGTGCAAGAATGGGAGATGGCCTGTACTTGTGATTTTATAGTCACTAAATGACACTTGGTATGAGAACTGACATTCAAGACTTCACAAATCATGAACAACACTGAAATATCGTCATGAAATAATGGAACACAGCACCCTCTATCAGACCAGGATTTCCCAACTTTGTTATTATAAATTCCTCCCATCCTGTTGTTCTTCATAAATACACTGTATTTCAAACATCGTCCTCAATGAAATTTTAATATCACTAATATGTAACCTTTCTCTCTGTTTATTTTGCATATATCTATACATTATGCATAAAAAAATAAAAACTTTCACAGTCCTCCACCTACCAGAATTTTTGGTCTATCCCTGGGAGACAATACAACTCCTCCAACTGCCAATTTCAGAACTCCTCCAAACACTGGTCAGACATATCCTGACTTAAATTTTTATATTTGGCATTTCTGTCCAATTTTAAAGCCTTAATTCATGAATTGTACAAATACATGCAATTACACCATGTGACCACAGTTTTCTTAGACTTTGTATATTACTGCCAAACTTCCCTTGATTCTCTAAAAAACCTGTCAACCTTCAAAATCCAGCATGTCTCTACTTCTGTGAAATTATCCTTTACTCTCTTCTGGAGTTTGTTCTTCAAGACCAATTTGTGCCAATTTATTATTTAGCAGTGATAGCCATTATAACAATTATAGCACTTCAAATATTTTTATAACTTTCCTCCTAGTTATAGTTGACAACAATAATATTTAATTCATTTTCAAATCTATATCAATTGGTCTGATTCAATATACACTTATAGATGAAGGAGTGAATTAATAGTATTGACATGTTAATGGAAAAGGTAGGGGATGAGCCTATACTTAAGGAATTCCTAAAGATGAACCAAATAGGAAAAGTCACTTAGTGTTTTCAGTACAATTTTGTATATAACAATAGAAGTCTTATAATTTTTTCTTTACATGCAAATACAATGACTGCATTTTGCAAAGAATAAAACTGCCTAAATGTTCTCCTGAGGGACTTGCTTATCGCGCTCCCCGCCCGCAGAGAGACACGACACCTGGTTCTTTTCAGCCTTTTTATTGCGCGCACCCCCATCCTCTCAGTTCTTTCTTTGTTCTCTTTCTTTGTTCTCCTTCTTCCTCTTAGAGGAACTTACACTCCAATATATATATTACTGTAACCAATCAGCTTTTGAGCACGAGGGGAGAGCATGAACAGATACAGGCAGTAAATGCAGACATGCAGTGATCATGCACTGTCCACGAGGGAACTCAACCAATCCCTGGAACTTCCTCAAAATAATGTCAGTTGTTTGTGCAAAAGTTAACTGCTCTGGCTCACTGCCAGGCGCCATCTTAGCCACACCTAGGGCTAGGGGTCCCGGGCACCCCGACAGTTCCCCCTTTTTTATTATAAAATTAAGGCTCGGGACCGTGCCTGTCTTAGGCGGAGTGGTCAACCACCGTCCTTACCCGTCTGACTACCGGTCCAGCATCGTGAGCCATACTTGTGGGGAACTGCCGGCCTCTAGGGCGGCCATGGCCTGATGGAAGATGATGTGATCTCTAGCATAATTTTGGCGCATGCACATGATAAAGCGCGTGAGGAAGATAACAGTAATAACCATGAGGATAAATAAAGCTCCCATTCCTGCCCATAGCTTTACAAAGCTGAAAGAAGAGGATATCCAACTTAGCACTTCAGACATTGGCGCTATATCGACTCTAGTAGCGTTAAGGCTAACAATTTGAGATCTAAGAATAGCAGTAAGATTATCAAATTCATAAGACCAGTTGGTACAAAGCTGAACAGATAAGATTCTAGACAAGTTTGCTGCATAGCTGAAGTTATGGTAAGCTACAGGTGTAACGCACAGTCCCGTCAGATGATAAATACATCCCACGTTTAACAGTTCCTGTAAAATGTCCATTTGTTCTTGAAGTAAGTCCACTCTTTGATTTATAAGGAGTATGCCTGCTGTTAGATGTTGGTTTAGGGTCTCTTTAGTCTGTAAGGCTGCAGCTGTATTTTCGGCCAAGTGATTGACTGCTGTTGCTGTAGGTATGGCAGTTGCTAGAGCTGCTGTTGCAGAAACCACTATTGCAGTGACCATAGTCGCTGTGATGCCAAATTCTCTCCTGTTTCTTGATAGTAACACTGGCAATTCTGCATCTGTAACAGAGACTGGGACTGGTAGGAAGGTAGGAACACACATTAAGTCTGCCAGCAGGAACCTAGAAGCATTTTAACATTGAGAGATAGCACAAATCTGAAGTACAATTGAGAGAAGCAGTTGTTTTGTTACATAGTTGAACTGTTCCTCCTAAGAGACTAAAAAGAGGTTGTAAGTTAGTTTATTCCGTGGAAACACACAAACTGAGCCGCAGCTCCAGTAAAGCACCGGGTTACCCTTATTACCCAGAGTTAAAAAAACCCCAAACAAAGAGACAAAGAGAAAGTTTATCTTTAGGGGACCTGAAGGTCTCCTTTATTCCCCCTTTTTGTTTATCATGGATAGAATCTTATATCCATTTGTCCATCCTGCCTCGGTTATCAGTTTGCTTAATCATTTGGTACTGTTGAGTAAGGACCATAGTTTGGATTGTTTGAAGGGAATAATACAGACTTCTCCCGGCAGGGAGAAAGGGGCCATGGCTGATATTTCAAAAGTCCCGAGAAGTGAGCGCACCCTACATCCCCTATAGGTCAAAGTTTCCTTTGTTCTTCAGTTCTCTCCCCCCTTACCTTACTCTCCTTCCTGCCTTCGTGACTAGGCCTGGTTTTGCATTAAGTGAGAAACCATGGGCAGGGGGAGGGCCAAGGTGATTCAGGCAGGTAAGGGCCCAGGGGTCATTAATTAGCATCTCCTTGCTTGCAGTCCTTGATAAAGGCAGGTAAATTTGGTAATCAATGAGCTCCGGAGATCCTTGACATTTGCAAAGGCAGATGGCTTCATGGCTTCATTTCCTCGAATTGACCCGATTCCCTATTTCTACACTAACTACCTGTCCTTAATTCTGGCTTCATTCCCCGCTTTAGCTATAGGAACTCCCAACTGCTTTAAGGAAAAGGGGGCGTCGGTCGTTCTGGCTGCTTCGAAGCTGAAAGGGGGCAGTGAGGGGCAAGCAGTTTGGAGTTCCTTTTTTAAAAATCGGGTCAATCGAGGGGTCCGAGGTAGAAGTCTGGTTGGGGAGGAGCAGGTTGTAAAGTCATCTGGGGGTGGGTGCTTCTATGATAGAAGAACAAAAAGACAGGAGTACTGAAATGAAATTAGTACAAAGTAAATGTTGCAGCATCTGGAACATGCCACTGAGTATCATGAAAATGACAGAAGTCAATCTTTCACCAGGAGGTGGAAGAACTGAGAAATTGTTCCCATAACTAGACCTAGCAAAGGCTGGAAAGGACAAGGCCTTTATTTGGGAACTTTAACATTATCCAGGTTATCAGGAATGTAAACACAACATTTAACTCTTAATGTCATAGATATCCCAAAAAATATAGTTAAGCTACTTAAGTCATCTGATTTTGTAAAATATCCCTTTATTGGTATGACCTGTGTTTAGTAGAGAGCTCTATACTTCTGTTACTTAGGGCTAGGTAATCATACGAGCAAACATAGATTAAGTCTACCTGTGTAGCTTAGGAAGATCTGCAGGCCTTAAACTGACTAAAAACTTCTGACTCTGGCAGTTTCTCTTGATAGTTATCAGGCACATTTGCTGAAGAATCTTTCTTTCATTTGTAGCTTCCAGTCTTTATTCTAGTGGACTAACATAAGTGTACATCTTAAGTTACATTTAATTATTATTTCTCTTAAATGCCCAAGAATGGTTATATTTTGGTTTTAACTGTTTTGCTGGGTGTCCAAGATCAAGCTGGTCAAATTGACCTGGTTTCTGTCTTGTTAGAGAGTCAGCTGAGTTCCCACAGGGGCCACTTGTAGAGAACTGAAGAGCAGCTTCTTAGCTCCTCCAGTACCATTGGTTAGGCAGGGTCTCCTTGATGAGGTGACTTCCTTTGGAAGCATTAAGGGATGTCTCCCTTTTTCCATGACCCTCCTCTGCAGCAGATGCACTGAGCAATTCTCATCCTCTAGTCTCAACAATCTCCTTGATCAGGAGGTTGTGTGACACAGAGTTGCAAAGCTCCTTAGAGAAGTTCTCTTGTTCGTGGGTTCAGGCTGACTGAGGACAAAAGATCCAAATACTGGCCTATATTGCCTTCTGTATTTAATTCCAATCTCTAAGTTTGATCTTAATCATCCAGCAAGCCAGTTTCACCAGTCATAAAGTAAGAGTACTGGGCTTTAACTTTAATGTCCATAACTTTACAGTTATTTACCCTTTTATCTAACTGGAGTCTGCATTAGTTCTGGAAGTTACCACTATCTGTTCTATAGGTGATGGCTTATTATCATAAGTTACCTAGGTTGCGTGTTCTTGAAGCAGCTACTTCTGCAAAACATTAACAGGTAACAGTTTTACAAAATGAAATTAGCAAGAGTAAAAATATATTCTGCTTGTATAATAGCTATCTTGAATTTTGACTGAGAACCACATTATATTTCCTATTTGAGATCATAGTAATTTTACAACAAAAAACCAATCTATTGATTATAACTTTAAATAAGCTGAAGTCTGACTTATTTTGGAGTCACTCTAACATGCAGTAAGGTGGGAGGCAGAGCCTTATCTCAGGTAAGGCGTGACTCTTTATAGATCTTAAGTGTTCTAATCCTACAACTAATTTTTGCCCCTTTTGCCATGACCAGCATGACCAAATATTCAAGTTTAGTGAGGGTCAAAGGAGTATTAGAAAATAAAGGTTTATAAACACAGATTTTGAAGATTAAGCTGAGATCAGATGGAGCTCTATTCTCTGATGGAAATGCAGACCTAAAGAGTTATGTTAGCAATCTTTATACATGTCTTATTATTTTAGAGACTATGTAAGCATTATTCTTTGTTTTTAGGAGAGTTATAGAGACTAGACCATCTATGCAACTTTTTCGCACAACTGCAAAGTACAATGTTAGGAACTCTGTGTAGCTCTCAAAGAAGTCCACTGTCCAAAGTTACTGTAAGGTGGGCAGGAACTAGAGAAGGGAACTGATGAAACACTGGTTACCTAGCAAAACAATTTCTTTCTGCCCAAGAGCTGTGTGCCTGATATCAATGTAAGAGCTGATAGGACTCCTGTACAGAGCCTCCCCAGGGAGGTTACTGCCACAGCAGTTAAGCATCTTGTGCTCCTACACAGGAACACTTCCAGGCACCAGGCATGCTACAGTCATGAAGTCAGGGACCCCAATCTCAGTCATTGTTGTCCCATTTTTGCTATAATGCATTATACTCTTTCTTAAATGTCAATTAAGAAGTTTATATATATTGATTTCTGAGTCCATATGAACATTAGTTAACACAGTCTAACATTATATCCAAAACAGGAATCAATCAAAGAAAGGCTGAGAGAGCTTTTAACTTTTCTTTTGTGTAGCAAAATGTTTTCACCTTTTACAATATGAACCTTTAAACAAATCAGGCTGTCACTAACTCTTAGATATATATTTACATTTAAGTTTTTATCTCAGTGAAATAAGTAACCCATTTTACATATACCTTACTGATAATATGTCCCATAATAGAACATTAAATGATAGAAATAAATTCCCAATTAAAATTTACTCTTTATAAGTTTAAGATTACTATTACAGACAAGTTTAATCTGGAGAATAGCAGCTTGATAAATTTCCTGCTTTAAAAACTTGTATACCTGGAAAATATGAACACATTTAATATACAACTAGAAACCATTTCACAATTACCTTGACACCTTTTTTCTTACCAAATTTAGTTTTTAAAGAAAAATTTAGACTCTGTAACACAGTACAATACTTTAACAGTTGTTTAACCATAATTGTATACACCCCAATTTTTAAGACTAATTGTTCTAAAGAATAAAACTTAATAGACACAAAGTTAAGAGTAAATTAGTGTTTCTAAGAAATCCTTGCCATTTTATCATGTCATTTTACCATGTAGATTAAACTTTGGTTTATATCAACACATTAGTATTTCACTTTAGGAAAAACCTTAAATAGCTTTAGCTGTTTCACATACATACAACCAACTTAGTTACACACAGACTTGTTGAAACTTGCCCTTTACTTACACACAGACTTTCTTAGCACTTAGACCCTCATGTATTCCATCACGCAGGCACTTTCTTACCCAGAAACATTTTTTTTAAATACATTTTCAAACCCAGAACCTTTTATTTTCTCTTTCCTATTTGTTGACCCCTTTTTGTTCACATTCTGAAACAACTGTTATGAAATTTCTGAATTTAGATAAATCACTCTATTTTAATAAGATTAAATATTTTGTTGTTTATAGTACTCTTAATTGAAACACAGTTGAAACTTTTGGGACCCTTTATATATAGAATTCCACTTGTTAGGACATAACTTCTAATAACCTTGTTTTTAGTTTAGTGATGACACAAAGCAAGTTTAAACCCTTTTTATTTACCAACCTATGAAAACACCAATAATGTTTAAGTATGTTACCCCATGTAATTTAAGGAGTTAAAAGTACTTGATGTTATTTAACAATTAGCATTTTAACTTTGTAAATTAACCAGACGTCTCTACAAACACATTTGAGTAATCCCATACATGTTAACTCCAATTTATTTATTTTATAAAAACCAAGATATCAGACAAGTGTCCTGAACAGGATCCATTGCCTCTTTCCTGCTGAAGAAAAGTCCTAGAAGC
Organism: Sciurus carolinensis; assembly: GCF_902686445.1. Lineage (NCBI taxonomy): Eukaryota > Metazoa > Chordata > Mammalia > Rodentia > Sciuridae > Sciurus > Sciurus carolinensis. The sequence continues at coordinate 1,718,256 of NW_025920141.1, forward strand.
AATTGATATTAGACATTGTTTAACATTAACATTTCATTAGTTTGACCACCTGGAGACTTGCAAGTTATTTTTAAAGATATTTTACTTTCATTAGTTTACCCAATTTAAATTGAACCTTTTTAAATCACGTGAATAAAAGTATTTGGATCCATTTTTAAATTTTAATTTTAAGAGCGCTCAGTTTTGACAAAACATGACATTAGACAGCACGACATAACACATAACACAAAATCAAAGGCCTTGTAACTTTATAGGTAAATGTTCATTGCAATGAAACAGATGTTTAAAAACTTCAGTTGAATAAAAAATAGAACTGATCAAAAAGAAAAAAAATCATTAACCTAGGTATGCAGGATCAAAATTATGAGCTCAAAAATACAGCATTAAAGAAAAAACAAAACAAACGAAGAATCCTAGAAAATAAGTTAGTTAAGTTTAAAACGGACACCTTTTTTTTCTTTTCTTCAGGTTACCCCCCCCCTTTTCCCGCAGAGACTGCTGTAATTTACATTCCATTGCAGGCTTTGACAAGGCCAGGCAGAGGGGAGGGAGGATCACCCAGGACTTTTTAACCCTTTTTTTTCCTGGTTGAGAAATCAGGTTTAGGTTTGAATGCAGAAAATCATGAAACAATTATCTCCCAATACTTGTGGGGACTATGGCTACTATTTTATGTTCCCACTGTGGAATATTCCATGACTTTTTAGCAACTCCCTAAGAGGCTGTTGCATTCTAGTTTTGGAGAGTTTTGTTCCCATGGTCAAATTCTAACACTGCTAAGAGCTAACCCAATCACCCAGATGAACCACACAAACAGCACGAAAAGTACACACACCACACACACAATTTGGTACCCCTTCATAAATTGAAACTAACTAATTTTACCGGGCAATGAGTCTGCCTTCTGTGAACTTTTACCGGGCTTTCAGCCTATTAACCTCTCTCTGTTACCGGGCTTAAAGCCTATTAATCTTTCTCTGTTACCGGGCTTTCTAGCCTTACTTACTTTATTACTTTATTGCTTTATTATTTTATTACTTTATTACTTACCACTTAACTTACCCTTGTCTGTGAAAAATTATTGTTCTTATGAAATTTCTGAATTAGCCTAGTTTTAGACAGTTCTGTTCCTATGATTAAATCTTACAGCACTAAGAGCTCCAAGCACACAAAAAAGCCACACAACAAACACAAAAATAACACACCACACACACAGCTCTGATCACTGCTCAGACTCAAGGTCTTAATATGAACATTGTACTTTATACTGGATCCCTGCACTGACGAACTCAAGGTCTTAAAATGAATATCACTGCTCGGACTCAAGGTCTTAAAATGAATATCACTGCTTAGATTTACCTTTTAATTACTTCAGCTTGTCGCAATGCTGCGAACGTCGAGACTGTCTCACTATCTTATCCTCGGACTATTTATGTCTTGAATTGAAAAACTTACTCTCGGACTATTTACGTCTTGAATGAAAACTTACTCTCGGACTATTTACGTCTTGAATGAAAACTTACTCTCGGACTATTTACGTCTTGAATGAAAACTTACTCTCGGACTATTTACATCTTGAATGAAAGAAAAAAAAAAAAAAACTTACTCTTACTTTACCTGTAAGGCTCCCGGGTTTCGGCACCACCTATCGCGCTCCCCGCCCGCAGAGAGACACGACACCTGGTTCTTTTCAGCCTTTTCAGTTCTTTCTTTGTTCTCTTTCTTTGTTCTCCTTCTTCCTCTTAGAGGAACTTACACTCCAATATATATATTACTGTAACCAATCAGCTTTTGAGCACGAGGGGAGAGCATGAACAGATACAGGCAGTAAATGCAGACATGCAGTGATCATGCACTGTCCACGAGGGAACTCAACCAATCCCTGGAACTTCCTCAAAATAATGTCAGTTGTTTGTGCAAAAGTTAACTGCTCTGGCTCACTGCCAGGCACCATCTTAGCCACACCTAGGGCCAGGGGTCCCGGGCACCCCGACACTTGCTGATCATAACTTCATCATGAGGGACAAAGTAATCTTGTAAATGTTTCAATTAAAAAGCCAAGGCATAATTTCACAATAATGAAGAGTATCTATTGCCAGTTTTCTGCACCATTAATACTCAGGGAAAATATTTTCTTATAAAATAAAATCCCCAAAGATATACTTGAAATATTTAAGTAAAATTGAGTAAAATCTATTTTATGTAGTTAATTTTAGCATCTCCTGTCATCCCAAATATAAATGAGCCAATTTTCTTTAAAGTCCATTATTAACCTACCAATTTTACATAGAATACCAAAGTGTCTGACATCATACATTATCTATTTAAAGTCTAGAAAGTAACTCACTCAACTAAAACCTCTTGCCCTATGAAATTTGTCATTGGAGTACTTAGACACAAGAAATTCTTTTCTCCCCTTAGTCAAAGTCTTAAATGTATTTCCCACTGAGCCTCATTTTGATAGTTATGAGACATTCTGATTTTTCTTCTGAAAATTAAAAAGAAATCTATCTAATGCCTATCAAATCTCTAAAGATTTAGCCTGATATTAAGTGTATTAAAAAACAGACTCTTTAGGTGTATCAATGATCAATTGGAAAAGTCTGAGTGGTGAAACACAGGGAAGATTTGTGGTATGTGTGTGTTTAACTGGAATACTATGGAAGAAATGGAAAATTATATTTATAAGATAGAACATTACTTCAAGATTCCTTAAAGTTATTCATATGGAATCTCTTAGATAAGAAAAGGAAGACGGAATAAAGTGAAAGTTAAGCAACAAAATTTATAAATAAGTAAGATTGGTGATGTTGGGAAAGGAATAAATGTCTTTTAGTGGCATATATCCAAAGTTTTGCCTAGCTAGAAAACACAAGTAATTCATGTATTATATGTTTTGTATATGTTTAGACTATGTTTTAATTCAGAGAAAGAAAACATTTTAAAGGAAATGTAAAAACAATTATATGAGCTTACTATGCAGCTTATTCTAAATTGTATATTAAATTATTTTACTCCATTTGCCAACTTTTTTAGTCTGCTAAATGTCCAGTTCACATAACAAGCATTGCTGTAATCATTCCCTATAGTGCTAGGCCCTAAAAAATTAAAACATAAAAAAAAATCCTTGCTCTCATAAATCAAGTCTTGAACATATAAAAAGAAAAATGGAAATAAACATTAAGGTTTTGGTCTTAATTAATAATTAGCTATTTCTTATCTCAATGCCCAATGATCTCCTTCCATTCTGTGTTTCTCCATGTCTGCCAAGACAAGGGTTCTCTAAATTCATATTAGTTTATAACAAAGTGTTTTATTATTAAAATTAAAATTTTGTATAAAAGCATTTCAGATAAAAAGCTGTACTATGAATGGGTAAAGCAACAAGCTATACATGCACATAAACTGGACACACACTTAAAATTCTGCTTCTACCAAATAATGATTTATGAAAAAGGAAAGTGAAAGGGTGACACATGAAATCTCCCCAGAAACAAAATGGCAGAGAATGGTTGTCAGCATAGGGTTGGGCGAGGGACAGATGGGCTCCGCTCGCAATGAACGTCTCCTCTGCCTGCCGAGCCCTGCTCTAGCAGCGCTAGCGGCCCAGCTATTGCAGTTCTGGGGTAATTCCGTGCAGACCACAAGCCCTGAGTGCACTGACTGGACCAAGGCGCTGTGGGCCGCCCTGATGGCCAGGTCCACAGGTTCTGTTGCCAGGTCCAGTGACCCTGGTGATGGAATGCTCTGAAGAGCTCAACAAAGACCTGAACCTTTTTACCCCTCTTGTAGGTATCCAGATTCCTCCTGACCATGCCTTCATGCGGGACTTGGCCCAGATGTTTGAGAGACCTCTTGCTCTCACCAGTGCCAACCTCAGCTCCCAGGCAAGTTCTCTGAATGATGAAGAGTTGCAAGATCTCTGACCTCATTTGTCACTAGTCATTGATGGGGGACCAATTGGGGATGGCCAGAACCCTGAGGGTCGCCTCCATTCTACTGTGGTTGACTTATCTATGTCTGGAAGGTTTGCCATCATTTGTCCAGGCTGTGCCCCGGAAAACACTACAGCCATTCTCCAACAGCAATACCGGCTACTCCCCTCACACAGGTCCTGCCTGTGAAAATCAGGAGAAGGACCCAAGGATGGTGCTGGATACTATGTGTCTATCCACTGGTTGTTGGCAAGGCCTCATTTGCAGAGTCTACTCGAGTCACATCACTAGCCCTACCCTTTAGGCAACACGGTCTTGCCAGAAGCTGCTGGTTTAGCCTGCCATTTTGTGGGAAGGTTATATTTATTCTGTGGTTGCATACATCAGTCAAAAGCTCAACAAAGAGGTTAAGAACATTCCTACTGAAATGGTATGGAAGAACATTCCTACTGGAATGGTATGGAATGTTCTTCCATTCCTACTGGTTGGTCTTAATTTTGGTAAGTTTCTTCTCTCCCTCCCTTTCTCTTTTAAATTGAAAAACAAGCAGGTCACAGTGGTTCAAGCCTGTAATCCTAGTGATCCAGCAGGTTGAGCCAGGAGAATCGTAAGTTTGAGACCAGCCTCAGCAACTTAGTGAGACCCTGCCTCAAAATTTGAAAAGGACTAGGAATGTGGCTCAGTGCTTAAGAACCCCTGGATTCAATCACCAGTACCAAAAAAAAAAAAAGTCAGGTGACCAAAAGCAAGGGTTTGCTTCTCAAGCTGGTACCAGGTTAGAATAAAGATTGTAGAACCACAGACCAAACATTTTCCTCCAAATCTGTGGGGCCAGTGGAATGGTTTGTTGTGATGCCTGGCAGGGAGAGTTGTCAGTTTGGCCTAATGGGAAATTTGCTGGGGAGTGGAGGACTCCAAATTAATAATATTAGAAACCAAATCCTTTTTAGCCAGTGACTTTTTCTTATTTATTCATAAAATAAATTATAGTTAATTATATGTATATGCATTTATTTAACTCCAGTGTTTACTCAGCAGCCTTTTATCTTTATTCATATTTATACCAAATGTTAAACATAACTATTGTTGGGCATTTGAACTTTGTTTTTCTTTACTATTAAAAATACTATTAAATGTTAAAAAACAAGGCAGCGATATAAAGCAAAAAACCATTGGAAGCTACTTATCTCTGAAAAGGTACTTCTCATTATGATAAAATGCTTAAAACCAGATTAAAATCCCTGAGCACAGAAACTCCCAGGGATAATATAAGAAATTGCAAAGAATGATAAACTAATTATTATTAGTTTCTAAAAATTTTCTAGCAAGAATATGAATAAGACTACTCTGAGGTTTCTCCATCCTTACTTCCCAGAATATCTCCTAAGGCAGTAGTTTTAAGTAGTGCAGTGCAATGTTGCCCATGGACCTATGGACAACTGTAAACAGGATGCAGGGCTTAACCTCAGGGTGGAAGAAACCAGTGGCAACAAAGTCTCAACTGCAAGGAGTTTTACAGAAACTACAATACATGGGGTAGTCTCATGAGAGCAATAAAAAGTAGTGTATTTCATTTCACAACAATTATCTGATGTTTCCAGATAGTTCTAAGATTTTCATGCCTTAATTCTGCTAAAAATAACTAGTGTGAACATGAAAATCATAAGGATTGTTTCTGTATAAACAACTTAGAGGGCTGCTCTCTGGAGTTTGATAGAAGAGTTAACACTTTGGTATCCTGTATCCAAGTGTCAGGTTTTATGGGTGAATTTCAGGGCAATTTCAACACCAATTAATCAAATATGCTTTTAAAATTGCCACTTAAAAAAATTCTGAAACTAAGTGACCACCGATAGGACCACTGGAAAAAGAGAGGGAGGCTATGAGATGTGGGCAGGGGAAGCAGAGGAGAAACTATAGGAGGGTAAAGTGTAACTAGCCAAATGCTTCCCACCCTCCCCCATGATAGTCCAGAAACACATGCCAATCTAATGATATGAACTTGATTTGAGTTTTCCATAAAGCAGACTGATCGTCAAGATGCTTAACCAGGTTCCAATCAATGACAAAACTGAGAACTTTAAGGACAGTGTGAGAAGCAGATAACTGGCATCTGTAAGTATTATGCTTGCATTTCAAATTCCTGTTTCAAGCTTTTCAAGTAACACACACATTCCCAAAGCCATGATACTTGGCTAAATACATAAAGACCCCAGTTGCACACCATCCATCTCCCTGGCAGTAGAAACTGCAGTTGCAGATTCCTTGACAACATGGGAAATGCCAGTTTGGATTGAGCAAAGCATCCTTGACCTCTTCATCATAACAGTTTCAAAGGCAGGGCCCACACAACTGGCCTCAAATGCCCCAGGGGTTGGGGTTCTACTACCCTGGTGAATGGTTATACATCTTCTCTCAAGAGTTGCTACAGATGTTCTCCAAGTCTTCATCTGTGATTCCTTCCTTCCACTGGATGAATTATGTGTAGAAGAGACATGGATCCTGGTCTCTGACTTCTGGGCATATCATCATCCTCCATGTAGCTGTTCACAGTCTTCCACTTCCTCATCAACATGAACTTATCCTCTTCCTCTTCTTCTTCCTCCTCTTCTGTGGGAAGAGCACTAAGGGACCCCAAGATCTAGGACCTTGACCTAGTCAGAAGATAAATTCTCCAGTCAGAGTTCCCCCTGGAAGCCACAACTGGGAATCTACACTTTGTGGTGACTGTGATCCACTTACTGATCTTGGGTCTGGAAGGGAACATCTTCCAGGGAAGGAACAAGGAAAGTTTTCTAATTCTGACATGATTTTTGTGAACATTGCTTTGTTTTGTTTTATATTTAAAGCCATTTTCTCAAGAGAGTCTGTGCTGCTTTCATCTCTGAATCAGAATTGGAATCAGTGGCAAAATGCTCGGAGGGCCATTTTTGAGACAACAGCCAGGCCCCGTAGGACCCCTGCCCAGACTGACTGAGCCCCGTCTCCAGGATCCCTCAGTCCAACCCATCACTCCCTGCCTCTGGGGCCCTCACATCGACTGACTGCTCCCTGCTGCCAGGACCCCCAGACCAACTGACTACGCCCTATCACCAGGACCCCAGACCGACTGATTGCCCCTGGCCTCCAGGATCCCACAACCACACCAAACACACCAGACCTCCAGGATCCCTGCCAGACCAACTGCATCCAGTCTCCAGGACCTCCAGCTGACCACATCCACCCCTGAGCTGCAGCTCCCCATTTGCCAACACATTTCGAAGCCAGAGCGGCCATCTTGGATAATCCTGGAAGCTGTAGCTCTGATCTTTGGGTGGGGCAAATCCCATCCTGAGATGCCTGCTGGAGACTTGAAGCTCATTGTCAGGTACCTCTCATGCATCAGGCTACTGAACACTGGGAGGTTTTATTAGTATACGACTGATGTACAGATTTTCTTTTTTCTCCTTTTTAAAAATTCTCGGAGGGCTTGGGGGTGCTGTGTTTTGTTGGCTGCCCCCCTGGTGGTTTGTACTGGGAAGTTTATGACCATCTTGAGAATTCCAGAGGGTCTGTACTATTTGCAGGGCCTACAGCCTTGGTGGTTTGCCCACAGTCTCTCCTTTGCAAAACCATCAGAAGCAAAGCTGCCACAACTGTCATCAAAGAATGATAAGGTTTCCATGGAAATCAACTTCAAGTATCTGAATTTCTTTAGGTTCTATACTCTGAGACCCTTTCGCGGCAAGCCTCTATGCTGGTGGCGGGTGCACAGGTTGTACTCTGGGCTGGGTGAGCCTAGCAGCCGCTTGGTGGTCCCACACAGGAACTGTAGTGTGAGCTGCCTCCAGGTTTATAACATTTTATATTTTATTCTGTTTTCCTTCTCTTTTCTATTTCATTTTAGATGTGAATAAAACAGGAGTCTTTGTACCTAAATGTCCAAGCCAATTTTAAAGCACAAAAAGACTGAGATGTGTAAGCAATTCATCAGAATTAAAGCTATTTTTTCATGTAAACCTTACTCTTTCTTTCAATTCTTTTTGTTAAATCTGCATGCAAAAATTTCAAACGGTAGCTTATTTTACAATATTGAGTTTGATGTTTTTCTTCCTGAATATCATGATTTACTTTCAGCATAAAATAGTATGACAATATAAAGCAAACTATTGTGGGAAATTTAGCTGAGCTGTATTAGAAAGGGTTAAAAAAATCTACAATGTATGTAAGGATGAAAATGTATCCAAGGAAAAACAGGAAGATTGCAAGTAATTAAACAGTCCAGGATTGATTTCCTTCCTATACCAAACAATCTTGATGATTTCTAAAATCTCCACAGCAAATGTAAACAAAATTATGAGGCAGAAAAATAAACATAAGTAACACTTGGAAAACGCATCAGCTGGCATACTGCAAAACATAGTACCTTAAAGACACTTGGAAAAACTGTAGTCAATATGCAATATTATGAACAAAAGAAAATAAAAGGTGAGTAATATAAGGTGATATATTTCAATTTAAAATTAATTACAAACATCACATATATCTAACTGTGAAATTTTGAAATCCATGACATATCTATGGAAAGATATATAAAATGAAATATTTCACTACATTCACTAGTGAGAGTAAATTATGTTGAGATTTATTTTTTATACTGTTGATGTAATGTTACATTGCTCCCAGTTTTACACTATTAGTGAAATTCTAGGAGTTATCTCTGAAGATGTCACATTGTGTTGAACTTGAGGAACACAGGAAGCTGATCATAGGAATATAAAAACAATAACATTCATTTTATTTTATGTCAGATTCAATTTTAAAAGTGTCAAAAAGTCATAAGAAAAAGCTTGGTCAAGAAGAATTAAATTATTAATTAAAAAGAGGTAGGAGGGTGAGGGAAGTTAATATTGGAATATAGTCACTGACATAACTGTTGGGTCTCTAGTGAAGGAAGGCACTGAATTTAACTGGCTTCTGTAGTGTTACCCTAAGTAGTTTTATACCATATACCATGTTAATATCATGTCTTAAACCTACACTATGGCCATACAATTAATTTTCTTTTATAGATTGTGTAGTAACCAAATGATTTTTTGGTAAGAATATAGTCTTTTCTTCTATCTGGATAGGATACCTTTTTCCAGATCAAATGAATATTTCATATCCTATGACAATTGTCCTGGTTAACAGGTTTAAACATCAATTTTTGTTAGGTAATGTTAGTTTTTCTTTAGTAAATCTTGAATTTATGATGTGTTTCAGCAGGCTTTTCTTTTATTTCTTTTTAAAAATTTTCTTGAGTTGTACATGGACACAGTATCTCTATTTTATTTTCATTTATTTTATGTGGTGTTGAGGATTGAACCCAGTGCCTCACATGTGCTAGGCAGGTTCTCTACCACTGAGCCACAGCCCAACCAGCAGCAGGCATCTAGGACACTTGGGGTCTGCTGAGTCTGAAGTGACTAAGGAAATGGCTCTGTGTGCCTCTTGGTAGTCATACATACATTCTCATGAGATTAATTTCATATACTAATGTAGATATAAATATTGACTTTTTATATATTGTATAAACTTAAAATACCTAATTGATATGTTTTCAGATAATAGAAATTAATGGGGAATGAAAACATTTTGGACAAAAGTCCCAATACTCTAGTTGAGATACATTTCTTGTACAAATGTTTTAAATTGTTTTGGATTAATATTCAATCTGGGTGAATGATGCTTGCCATACAGTAAATGATTGAAACTCATGAATTAGTAACAAAGGCAATGATTTTAAAATAACAAATCCATTCACACTATTTTATAAATCACAGTTTATTGATATTGGGGTTTTAATTTTTGCATAAATATGCTTTGGAGCTGAATTAGTTCAGACACCTACATTAGTTGAAAAAATCTAGAAAGACAATGGGAAAGTAACTAGGGTTATAATGCAAAAAGAAAAGGTACTTTCTTATAAATACTTAGCTAAACTAAAATATTAAATATGCTCAGCTATCAGTGACTTCTTCACAGTTATTAGGTGTTGTATTTGGTACCATCTCACTCTCATTTTTAAGAGCATACATACCCACGCATATGTGTGATGCATTTAAATGCCTAAATATGTATTTCTGTATTTCACTTAGTGTACATTTATTCAATTATGAAAGTATGATTCCTTAAAAATTTTTATCTCAAGAATAGCAAATGAAATTAGAGATGATGTTTTAAAAATAGATATGAAGCAGAAGTGAAATATGTTAAAATTCATGATTATAAGGATATATGATGTTGAGGGGCATACCTATGGATCTTGTCTCACACGAGTGCATGTGGGTAGGTGCAGGGTATTTGTCATTATTGTGTAAGTGAATTTTAATTTTTAATCTTTAGTTTGATTTTAACATTGCTTTCAGTATGATACCAACCACCTGCTATGCAGAAAGGACTCTAGAGAGATGTTCATAGTAGCACACACCTGTGGCTCTTCTCTGGTTCTGGAGGTTCCAGGGCAGCCAACAGTCATCAAACACATTCTTTAGGCCTTTCTGTGTGAATGCAGAACACTCCACATATTTGACAGTCTTGAGATCATGGGTCACCTTTTCAGCAGTCTCTGGAGTGATAGACTTCTGTTTGTTCTTGGCAAGTTTCTCAATAGTAGATGGGCAATCTCTGAGATCAGTTTGGGTCCCCACAAGCAAGAAGGAAGTCTTTGGACTTCTGAGTTATCTCAGGCACCCACTTTTCTTTCACATTTTCAAATGAGGATGGAGAGACCACTGAAAAACAGACTAGAGATACATCTGTTTATAACTTAGTGGTTGTAGTCTGTCATAATCCTATTGCCCTGCAGTATCAGAAAGTCCAGGAGTATATGGCTCTCCACCAATCATAACTGTGACTGCATAGTTCAAAAACAGTGGGAACATATTCACATGGAAATTTGTTTGCTGTGTAGGATATCAGGAAGCATGTTTTACCAATAGCACCATCACCCACAAGAATGAACATATTTGTTTGCATTCAAGAAAAGTTTTGTATCTACTTTAAATATTTCAAATTTAATGTTGACCTCAGCTGTTCTGCTGGTGTCCCTACATTATCTTTTGATGTTCCTGCAGATGAGGTTAGTATTTGCAAAACCAGATGCCTAATTAGGAGCACTCCCATTGCTGGGGGATCTCAGACTTTGTTCATGCTCAATCATCATGTTCTGAAATATACAAGGTGGGGTAATGCATCTTATAAATGTCAATTAAGTTCTAATCACAGATACTTCATCAACTGATAAAAGAAAAACCTCTGAATGTACACTACTTCAAAATCTGGGACACTTTTCATATAATTTCAGGAATCAACAGGGACAATTAACAGGGACACACAGCTGGAAAAAAAATAAAAAGCTTGCTGAAGTTGAAAATTGCCTTGTAAGCTTGTTTTTGATTAAAGTGAAGTTCTGTTCTTTGAAATATTATTTAGCAATTAAATCTGTTTTAGTTAGGCATTGAAATACAGTGTATTGTCCATGAATGATTAAACCGGTACAGACCTGCCTTAGTTTTGGATATTATATGAAAATGTGAATTTAAGAAAGTATTGTTGCATTGATCACCACATGCTGAAGGTTTTCTTTCAGAGTAATGAGAGGATAAACTATTTCAGTTAAATCTCCCATATAATTTGAAATTTCAGAATTAAATTACATTATTATATTAGGAGAAAGTTGATGATGACAAAGCTGAGTGCCATACCTGGAATTGAACTTTCTCAGGGCTGTACGATCTATATACAGAACATTGTTTTTCCATCTGTTCTATTGTACTAATTTCCCAGGATGGTGTGTTATGCTGGTATATGCAAATAAATTTTTGGTTAATAAAAATCTGTTATCTTCAACTCCGCTCCAAATTTCATTGTTTCAAAATAGATGCTTCAAATAAATAAAATGAAGGTAACAATTAGGAAGGGAAGAAAATTTATTTCCTGCTCTTGTAGCAAAACTTCACTCACAGAAACTATAAACAAAATGAAATTTATTTGATTCATTTTGCAGTTCTGGAAACCTGTAATCACCCTCTGCCTCCTTGGGAATATGGTTTTTTATAGTTTTGTTTTCTAGTTGATATTCTTTACTGTTGAAAAGCTTATGTACATTTTTCTCTAATGTGTTTTCCAATAGAGAACATAATAAATTTCCTGGCAAATACTTTCATGTCTATGTCTCTTTCATGGTAAGTTGTTTTCATTAAAGCTCCTGTATTGGCTAGATGAGCTCACCTCAGTACCTGTAGCTTTATTATTTACCTAGCCTGCATCACACTGTTCAAATTCAATCAGAGAAATTTTATATAATTGTTTTTACTATAAATTCACATCAGTGAGTGAACACTGACAATGTGTTTTAGAAATAAATAGAAGAGTTCCACTAGAATGACTGCCTTAATAGAATTGCTCTGGTCTTATTTGCAAAAACTGAGTCATTCTCCTCCACATAGGAAGGATTCTGTTTGACAATTGATTGCTCTACTCATATACTCTTTTATAAAACACAAGTGGCTAGCCTTGCCTTCTGAATGAAAACTATTTTGTCTATGCTCTCTGGGATGCTCACCTTGAAAGCCAGTCTTATCTCTCTGTGAAGAACAATATAAACTATAAGTACATAAAATTTGAAGATGCCCAGGAGATGGAAATATCAGGTTTTGCACATTTTCTTCAATGGATGCTGTACTGTTGATAGGGCTCTGGGCCTCACAGCCTGCGAGTGGCTCCAGCTGAGAGAGACAGTTGAACCTTGGAGTGGTGGAGTCAGGCCTGGGTGGGTCTGAGCACTGGAGGCCCTGTTGCAGCATGAATGCTGCCACACAAGCACAGCGAGCCAGCACCAAGCGGAACTAAGGCTTGCTGACTTGTCACCCTGTAGCCATCAGACACAGAAAGAGTAGGGAGGCCTGTTGCAGTAGCCTGCCCCACACAGCACCTGAGGGCCATCCAGGACCTCAACCTCCCACTTCTCTACCGGCATTGAGAAAACGGAAATGAGCAGAGCTGAATGAATCCCTGACTCAAGAATTGACCAATAGCATTTCCACATTTTGGACCAATAGCATTGGTACACTTGCAAACCCTAATTAGCATAACTGTGGACCAATCACAGTAACATAAGTGCTATATAGACCCCTTGGCACCACTTGCCGAACACATTTGGAGGAAGAATACCTACCAGGAGCTCCATTGTTAACCTGCTGGTTTTCTACCATTCATCTTCATTGAATGCTTTTTCTCGTCCGTGGATCGCAAATTCAAGAGAGAAGAAATTTGGAAGAAAAAGAGGGTGAGTTGCTGCGGTGCCCTGCACTGCAGCATGTCCGGGGAGTGGGGTGCAACCAGTTTCACAGCATTTCTTTCTGACCTTCCAGAGGTCAGTATGCACTGAAGGATCCTGTACTGACTTTTTACTTTTGTTTTCTCCTAGTTACGGGAAAATGCAAAATGTGTTTTGTCTTGTGAAAATTCCTTTTTTCTCAAAACCCTGTTTGTTTTTGGGTGAAGATATCTGAAATGTAGGCTTTCAGAATCTGATGTAAGGAAATCTGAAGTACTTAGATACCAATTTCAGGAAGAACAAAAAATAATGTGCAGGGGAGACACACACAAAAAATAAATGTAAATGAAATAATGTGTTAAGTCTTGATTTTCATGTGCTTGTGTGCTTATATACATAAACGTACACACATTTTTAATCATATAATTAAAATTTATTCCAAATGTTTTAACTCCAGTTTTATCAGGATTTTTATGGATTTACCCCCACAAGTTAAAGTATATCATTTGTTAATTTAAGCATCTTAAGGCCTGGAACTTTTTTCCCAAATCAAAACGGGTTAGTGTGATAGGGTGAATTTACCAATGTCTGAGGAGACTAAAGCACTACAGTAACTGCTTGTAACTCAGGCTGACAGAGAGTTGGTCTGTGAAATATTGAAAATGTTGAATTATCTCAATATTTTAGGAGCTCTCTACTGCTATTTTCATTGTGATATTAGGTTTAACCTTGGTGTGTAAGAAAAAAGTTTAAATATCCACTTTGAATGATCTATCTCACCTGTTCCCTGAGGGTCACAGAGCAATGAGAGGTGAATGTTTGCTGAGGTTCATACTAGCCTCTGCACAGGCTAAACTTGGGCTTTCCAGACCCAGTCTGGGCTTTGGTCTGCATATTGAGCAATGTTCACTTGAAGCTGTTTGCTAATAGCCCCTGTCATTTCTTCTTTGACCAATCAGTTACTTAGAAGGTGTTAATTTTTAAAAATATTTTGTGGTATGCTATATCATTTTATTATTGCTATTGAATATAATAATTCTATTGTGGCCAGAGTATGTAACTGATAAAATCTCAATGGTTTTAAGTTTATTACTTCATAGCCCAGTATATGGTCATTTCAGTAAGTGTGCCAAACATTTGAAAAACTAAAAAAAAAGGGAAAAATTCTGCTATTGTTAGATATGGTGTTTTGCAAAAATAACTTGTTGGTTGGCAATTTTCTTCATATCTTTTAATTTATTCATGAAGTCTTTGAATTTTAATATTTCCAACTATAATTAAAGAATATTCTATTTTTTGCTTTAATTCTGTAAAATTTTTCACTGTATTTGGAAACTATATTTAAATCTGTAAAGTGGGTATGACTTCTATTGTGCCCTTATGAATTAACACATTATTATGATGATATATTCCTCCATAACTTTACTAATACCCATTGTCTTGATCTATTTTGTCAAACGTTTGGGTATGCTTACATTTACTGAATTAATGACACATTTTTCCATTAACTTATTTAGAATTCATTTTCTCTTTATATGTAAAACACTTCACCTGTCAACAGCATATATTTAATAATGTTTTAAGCCTATCTTCTCAGTTTCTGCCATTAAATTTGCCATGAATTCATTAAGCTTTAATAAAATTGCTGACATATTTATATTTGGTCTACCATCTTATTAAGTATATACTACTAAATAGTCTTCCATTTTGTTTCTCTTTTTTCTTATCAAAACTTCAAAAATTTGTATTAGAATTACCTTTAATTTTCCTGTCTTTGTAAATATGCTTCTTTGAATTGTTCCAGTAATATTAGGAATTTAATTCTAGGGATTTAATATTTACTTTTCTAAGTTCATTCATATTTAATATTGTATCATCTCATGTAAAACATATTCTCATACATTTATCCTGTCTTTTTCACATAGTTGTCATATTTTTATGTCTGTTAGTGAAGAAATAGTCATACCTAGGTGTTTATCAGCAGTTATTCCAGCTGTTCTTTATTTTGAAGAAAAATTTGGACAACAAAACATTCCAATTTCAACATTTACTGTAAAGTTATATTAATCAAAGTTTTATGGTCAGTAAAATACAGGTTAAAGGGAAAAATATGAAACTGAGAGTCACATGTGAATTGGTTTGGGAAATTTTGGATTGGAAATTGATGATTGCTGTTGTGGCCTCTAAAGAAATAGCATACAATATAAGTATCATACTATAAGTTCAGGAAGGTAACCTCTAAGAGACTATCCAAATGAGAGTGCAGAAATTAAATTCAGGAAACATAAATGAGGAATGTCTCAAAGAGAATCCTTAGTAAGCTGAACACACATGGGGGAAAAAGTGAGTTTGACAGTATGCCAGTAGAAATTTTTCAAAGTGAAATGCTAAGGAAAATAAGGATAGGAAAAAATGAACAGAGCATTCCTGAACTATGGGAGAATTATGACAGTATAGCACATGTTCCAATGGAAAATAAGAGGAGGTGGAAGATGAAGAGAGGCAGGGGAGATAGAGAAGGAAGGCAGTAAAAGAAATATTTCAAGTAATAACAGCTTGGAATTTTGCAACATCACTGACAGACAACAGTCAGGTTCAGGAAGCTCAGAGAACATCAAGTAGAATATATAGTATAAATCTGACTGTTAGGAATTTCCGGCTTATGTCGCTGTAACCTTCCTGCCTCCTACATTACGTTCCACTATGTCATTGGTCCATCAGTCAGTCTGTGATAATTCTCCTCCGTGATTGGTTCCTCCCAGCCCGTGAAATTCCAATACAAAGAACCGTGCGCCATCTTCTTCCTTCTCTCTTTCCCTTTCCCCTTTCCCCCAAGCGGACTCGTTTTGTCCGCTTGAATAAAAGTTCCTCGTGTGAGACCTGTATCTGCAGAGCGTCTTTTCTGGGAGTTATCGACGAACCAAAACTGCCCCCTTTACATCTAACTAACATCTGGTGCTGAGAAACCCGGGATGGGTGTTTTTTTCCCGCTAACTAAGCAAGCGGAACCCCATCAGATTTCTCCTGCGCCCGCAGATTCAGGTTCACCTTCCATTTACCTGGATGCCCAGTTTTCTGCATACAACACCGGACTCCAAAATTGGTGAGTTCCCCTTAGGCAGGCCCCTGACCATTTAAACACATCTCGGCTACCCTCACCTCCACCTGCAGTCTGCTGCAGCCCCCTCCTTATTATAAAGCGGCCAATCCCCAGCTCCCTCCGCTGGCTCGCAGCCTTTCGCTGCCCGCCCAGCAGGTTCATCTCTCGCCGCCCTGCGGCTTCACCCCTCGTGGCTCCTGCCACTCAACTGCCGAGGTGTGGGGGTACCTCCTTGGTCCTCATAATTGGTCTTAGTTGTTGGGTGGATGTCTGAATTTTATGGTGCTGTGATTCTTTCTCGGGTTTGAAGTTTACTCACTTCTGCCGCTGCTAGTCCCTCTCGCCGCTCTGCGGCTTTTCTCCCCCTCCTCTCGCGGCTCCCTCCCGAAACCCTGGCCAGGTCTTCAAACCCTCTCTCGGCTTTTTGCCCAGTTAAACAGTGATTTCGGGTGACGACCTAATCATTGTTTTTAACCTCTTGTTGCCTGGTACCGTGGATTCTGGGACGCCAAATCCACTACCCAGGTGGGTCTCAGCTTACCATGAAATTCAAAACATCCAACCCAGCAAACTCGCCCCTGAGATGCTTATTAAATCATCTCAAACCCCTTCACCTACTCCCTGAATCAGAGCTAAATTGTCCTTTAGATAGTAAGTCAGAATGGTCTATTTATGACACCCTAAATTCTAGCTTTATACTAGGTAAAATTGTATGTCTAATTATGCTAGTTATAATTAAGTACATATATGGGCAACCTGGTGAATGGAAAGGAACTTTTCCCCTTCTTGTTTTTCCTTTCTTTCTTGCTAAACCTCTCTTGGCTTCTCCCCCACCTTTTAACCTTTCTTTCCCTTCTGAGTTCACCTCATTCTGTTCCTCCTTCCACTCCTCCATTAAGCCCTCCAAGTTCCCCAACCATGCGGTCTCGTACACACATTCTAACTCCTTTACTGGAGGAGGCTGACATGGAGGGAGTAAAACCTGAACACATTCTCTTGGCTAATTCCTTATTTTCAAAACTTTTCTTTCTTATCTTAGCTCTCCCTACAGATTCAAGAAATTAAAAGGTCCTAAGCATCAAGTTTCTGCTAGAACATATTATCCCCTTTCAGATTCAGATCTCAGTCAAGGGTTACATTGAAATGTAAATGTAGAAAGGCTCAGTAGGAGACCAGTTTCAAGCCCAAGGAAAAAAAGTGTCCATTTTAAATTTCTCCTGGGCCACAACCCAGAATACTTTTCTCCCTTTCAACTTTTCTCTCCTTCTCATTTTCGCATGCTTTAATTAATAACCATTATCATTTTTCTTCCAGGACTTTATTTTTCTTAAATGCTGTATTTTTGAGCTCACAATTTTGATCCTACAGACCTAGGTTAATGATTTTTGATCAGTTCTTTTTATCCAACTCGAGTTATTTTTGAACATCTGTTACATTACAATGGAGATAAATATTACAAGGCCTTTACTTTTGTGTTAAATATAAGCGTGCATAAAAATTAAATTTTTAAAAAATGGATCCAAATATTTTTAATTCACGTGATTTAATGAGGTTCAATTTAAATTTGGTATACTAATAAAAGTAAAATGTCCTTAAAATTAACTCACAAGTCTCTAAGTGGTCAAACTAATAAAATATTAATATTTATAAAATGTCTAACATCAACTTTTCTAGGAATTTTCTTCAACAGAAAAGAGACAGCAAATACTATTGATACACTTGTCTGATATCTTGGTTTTTCTACAATAAGATGAGTGAATTGGAGTCAACGTATGGGATTACTCAAATGTGTTTGTTAGAGACATCTAATTAATTTATAACATTATTCCATGGAGTAACATACTTAAAAAGATTATTCTTTGTATATTAAATGTGTTCATATTTTCCAGGTATGCAAGCCTTTAAAGCAGAAAATTTATCAAGCTGCTGTTCTCCAAATTAAACTTGTCTGTAATGGTAACCCTATCATTTAATATTCTGTTATAGGACCTGTCATCAATAGGGTATAAGTAAAATGACATTTAAGAAAGAGTGTAATATGCAGTAGCAAAAATGTGACTCAGCCAAAATTCAAGATAGCTATTGCACAAACTGAATGTTTTACTGTTGGTAATTCTATTTTGTATTTTCCTTGTAAACTCTAATTGTTGCCTGATCAATATTTTGCAGAAGTACTGCTTCAAGAGTGAACACCGTAAATTAACTTGGAATAGTAAGCCATCACCTATAGAACAGATACTGTAAACCCAAATTTAAAAAAGGGGGTAAATAACTGTAAAGTTATAAACATTAAAGCTAAAGCCCAGTACTCTTACTTTATGACTGGTGAGACTGACTTGCTTGATGATTAAGATCAAACTTAAAGATAGAAATTAAATACAGAGGCCAAGAAAATCTCCATATTTGGGTCTTGCCCTCAAAGTCAGCCTGAACCCAGGGAATAAGAGGACTTCTCCAAAAAGCTTTGCAACTCTGGGTCACACAACCTCCTGAGCAAGGAGAATGATGAGACTGCTAGAGAAAAAGCAACTCAGTGCATCTGCTGCAGAGGAGGGTCACAGAAAAAGGGAGACATCCCTGGTGCTTTCAAGGAAAGTCACCTCATCGAAAAGACCCTGCCTAACCAATTGCACTAATGGAGCTAAGAAACTGCTCTTAAGTTCTCTATGAGTTACCCCTGTGGAAACTTAGCTGACTCTTTAACAGACAGGAACAGGTCACTTTGACCAGTTTGATCTTAAACACCTAGCAAATCAGTTAAAACCAAAGGATAGCCATTCTTGGGCATTTAAAAATAATAGTAACTATCAAGAGAAACTGCTAGAGTCAGAATTTCTGTTTTTAGTCAGTTTAAGGCCTACAGACACAAATAGACTTAATCTATGTTGCTAGTACTAAATTTTGTGTTCACATTCCTGATGACCTAGACAATGTTGAAGCTCCCAAATGAAGGCCTGTCCTCTCCAGGCTTTGCTAGGCCTTGTTATGGGAACAACTTCTCAGTTTCTTCCACCCCTTGTCTTTTACTTCCATGTCAATTAATCAACTTGTATTGCAGAAATATCAGGATTTCACAAAAATTGGAGCCTGGCTGCAGGTGTGCCTCCAGGATTGGAGCCTGGCTGCAGATGTGCCTCCAGAGAAACTATCAAGTCTCCAGTTCTCCCTGTCACAATGATACCAGCTCTACGTCCACACCCCAGCAGGAAGTAATTACAGAAGACTGACCTTCATCCATGTACCCCCCCAAAATTTTTTTTTTTTTTTATAAAAAAGGAAATGGGGGAATGTTAGGAATTTCCGGCTTATGTCGCTGTAACCTTCCTGCCTCCTACATTATGTTCCACTATGTCATTGGTCCATCAGTCAGTCTGTAATAATTCTCCTCCGTGATTGGTTCCTCCCAGCCCGTGAAATTCCAATACAAAGAACCGTGCGCCATCTTCTTCCTTCTCTCTTTCCCTTTCCCCTTTCCCCCGAGCGGACACGTTTTGTCCGCTTGAATAAAAGTTCCTCGTGTGAGACCTGTATCTGCAGAGCGTCTTTTCTGGGAGTTATCGATGAACCAAAACTGCCCCCTTTACATCTAACTAACACTGACAACCTAAAAAGCTATTTGTAGGTATATGTATTAAAACTGCTGAAAACAACTGAAAGGAGAAAAATTTGAAATAAGTAAGAGAAAAACATGATTGCATATATAGAAAAAGGGTTAGGGATTATAAGGAACTTCTCACCAAAAAGAATGAAGAGAGTGGAATACATTTTTATATTTACATTATGTTGAAAGGAGAAAAAAAAAACCTTCACTCACCTCAAAATGTTTAATTGTTTTTATAAATACACATGTTTGCTGAGGGGCAGAGAGATTGTGCTGTACAGAGCTGGTATAGGCTCGGGGCTCAATGCCAGAGAGAAAGATGCACAGAGTCCACCCAGTAGGGCAGGTGGGGCAGTATTCTGGGGTGGAACACTTGTTGGAAGGTGTGAGCAGACAGGGGATCTGGTCCAGGCCTGGTGGGTTCTGGGCACCCCAGAGACTTCCCAGTCTAGTCCAAGATCCTGGGCAACATTGCAGTGTCACCTGGGCTCAGCACACATTGTTCAGGGCCTTGTGGGTGAATTCAGGCAGCACAAAGGCTACAAGGTGCACATCCATGTTGTAGTACTTCAGCTTCATGTGCTCCACCTGTGTCTGTATCAGTGATTGCTGGGGTTCCTGGAAATTGGTGGTCTGGTTTTTGCTGCATAGCATGAAGCCAATTTGTCCACTGTGGTAGGTGGGGATGGAGCAGCAGGCCTAGGCTATCATCAGGAAGAACTGCCACATCGCCTTGATGAGGTCCAGGTGCAGCTTGTGGCAGTAGCCCCTGGCAGCAGAGGATTATAGTTCAGTGGTAGAGTGCTTACCTAGCACAGGTGAGAAACTGGGTTGGAACCTCAGCACCACATCAAAAATAAATAAATGGTAAATTCTTAAAAAAGAGAACATTACACAGAATAATGGAATAATGTCACAACTAAGATACTGACTGACACAATATGCTTGTCTTAGTTTCCTCAATTTTAACAGCACACATTTGTGAACATGTCTGTGGTGTACATTTAGCTCTGTTTCCACGAGTCTTTGTTGTGGAAAGACATAATTAGTGGTTTCATCACAAGAATTTCTCTTTTGCTGTCATTTTATAACCTCCATCACCGCCCTCCCAGCTCCCTTTGCACTCAAACTCCAATTATCAATAATCTGTTGTCTATTTCCAGAATGTTTCATCTCAAAATGTTACATAACTGGAATTATACAGTATATAAACTTTTGTGTTTTAACTTACAAAAAATAATTCTGATGAATCTGTATGTATTAATGGAGTACATCTTTTTATTATTCATAAAATGAAGGTATCACATTTGCCTTATAATTTCTTTCAAAAACACCTGATATTCTGAGTTTTGCAATTACAAATAAAACTTATAATCATTTGTAGATAGTATTGGCATTTCAATGACTAAAATGAATCTGTAGATTAATTTGGGTAGTGTAACCATGTTAACAATGTTAATTATACCGATCCATAAACAATTGAGGTCTTTCCACCTTGAAGTGTTTTCTTTAGTCATTTCTTCAGTGTTTTGTAATTTTCATTGTAAAGGTTTTACTCATCCTCAGTTAATTCATTTTCATGAAAGATACTGGCCTGTAGTCTTTTATGTTGTGACCTTGTCATAGTTTAGTACCACATAATACTGTCTTCATGAAAAAGAAAGTTGGAAAGTGATCCTTTCTTTTAAATTGTATACAGTAGTTTGAGAATTAGTGCCTTTTCCCCCCCCCAAAATCTGTTCAAATTCAGCAGTGAATCTAACTGAACTTGGATTTTCTTGCTCAGTCTTTCTATTCCTATTTCAATATTATAACTTGTTACTGATGTATTAGATTTTCTGTCCTCTTATTTCAATTTCAGTGGTTTTATGTCTCCAAAGTTTGCCTATTTTTTTAAGATTTTAAAATTTATTGGCATATAGTCTTTCAAAATATTTCTTAGTGATCTTTTACCTTTTATTCATGTCTGTAATAATGTCATCTTCTCCATCTTTAATTTGAGTTTTCACCTTTTATTTTGGTTATTTAGCTAACGTCTTTGTTCATCTTTTCAAAGGACCAACTCTCAGTTTTACTAATCACTTGTATTGTTCATTTAGTCACTATTCATTTATACTCTGAACCTTTCTATTTATTCCCATTAATTTGGGTGTTTGATTTGTTGTTCTTTTAGTACGAATTTTAGGTGCATCATGGGGTTATTTATGTAAAAGCACCCTACTTTTTAAATGTAATCATTTTGTAAATTTTTCTTTTAGGCTACTTTTAGTATGTCTCACAGATTGAAGTGTGTTTTGCTTCCATTTTCATTTAATTTAAGGAACTTTAAACTTCCCCTCTGGTTTTTTCAAAGACAATGTTCATTCCATTGTGTGCTACCAAATTTCCATGTGTTTGTATAATTTCTGCATTTTTCTTGCTACTGATTTCTAGTTTTATTCCATTTGGGATGAGATAAGATGTAATAAATTATTTCAATTCAAAAAATTGTAAAGAAGTACTTGTGGAATATATGTGATACATTTTGGAAAAAGATCCACATGTTGATGAAAAGAATGTGTATTCTGCATATGGTAGATGGAATATTCTGTGGACATTTGAGAAATCAACTTGATGTGTAATATAATATAACTTATTTATTCATTGATTTTTGTCTGGATTTCTGTTGGTGAGAGTGTGGTATTAAAGTTATTCATCATTCTTATATCAAGGCCTATATCACCCTTTATGTGTGGTGATATTTGTTTTATGAAATTAGGGCCTCCAAATTTCAGGACATTTACATGTGTAATTGTTATAGCTTCTTTTTTCTTCTTTGGTACTGGGGACTGAACTCAGGGTCACTTTACCACTTTACCACTGAGCCACATGCCCAGTCCTATTTTGTATTTTATTTAGAGACAGGGTCTCATTGAGTTGCTTGACACCTCACCATGCTGGGGCTAGCTTTGAACTTGCAATCCTCCTGTCTCAGCCTCCTGAGCTGCTGAGATTATAGGCATGCACCACCATGCCCACCTTGATATAGCTTCTTGATGTATTGTTCACTTGATCAATATATAGTGAAATTGTTTCACAGATCTTGTTTAAAAGTCTATTTTGTTGAATATAATTAATGCTATCCTTGTTTTAGAATTCCATTTGCTTTTAATACTTTTTCCATCCTTTCACTTTCAGTCTGTCTTTGCATTTTGGATAAGTTTCTTCTATGTAGCATATTGTTAAGTCATTTATTTTTTAAAGCATTTAGTCAGTCTGTTACTTAATCAGAGAATTTGAGGCTATTTAATTTCAGAATTATTAAAATATATGTGTTCCTGCCATTTCAGTGATTTTTCTTCTGGTTGTTTTGAATATTTTGTGTTCATTTACTCATCTTTTATTTCTTTCATAAGTTTGATGGTCTACTACATAAATATCTGATTCCTTCCTATATCTCTTTAGCATGTCTACCCCTTGACTGTGATTTATTCTTTCACATGTTCTCATGACTGCAGTTGTCTTTATTACTCTTCTTAGTGTAGAGTTCTCTTAAATATCATCTAATAATGCTGTCCTAGTGATTATGAATTCCCTCTGCTTATGCTTATTTTGACATGTTTTTGATTATTCTTCAATTATGAATGATAACCTTGCTCTTATATTAATGTTCTTTGAGTTATTTTCTTTCAGAACTTGAAGCACATTATTTCATGCCCTTTTGGCCTTTAGAGATTTGGCTGTAAAATCTGTTTTTCTAATGGGTTTTTATTTAATATGGCATGACTCACCCTCTTTTGCAAATTTGATATTCTTTTCTTCTGCATTTTTGGCAGTTTACCTATAACATGTCATTAAAATGTTAATCTCTGATTATTTCTATATTGTGGTTCTAAATATCCCTCAAACATGGATGTCCATGTCTTTCCTAATATTCGAGAAATTTGTGACTCTTATTTCAACTTATATTGTTTCTATGCATTCAACGTATCTTTTCACCTTCTGGTATGCCAATTATATGAATGTTTGATATTTTAATGGTGTTTTGGAGGGGAGGTTTCTTTTATTTATTTCAGTCTGAATATAATATGTTGGCAAAATTACCTTTGAATTCAGATATTCTTTCTTCCTTTTGATCTAGTCTAGTATTTTGGTATTCAGCTGAGTTTTTATCTGACAACATTATTTCATTTCTAAGATTTGTGTTTGATTTTTTTCCCCAAAATTTTCTATTTGGTTTCTCATTTATATCCTGTATCTTTTTCCTTAATTCTCTGAATTATTTGTATTCTCTCAGATTTCACTGAGTTTTTTTTGAATGATCCTTTGAATTCTTTGGCATTTCATCCACATTGGTATTTTTGGAATGATAGTATGGAACTATATATTTTAGAAGATGACACATTATCTTGTTTTTCTGTATTGCTTGTATTGTTATGGTAAGATTGCTCATCTGCTAGGATGGCTATTTCTTAAATTTCATGTGGTGCCTTCACAGTATGCAACTTTCTTTTGTCAGTGTGACTTAGGTTTGTTGTATAAGTGAGTTTATTTCAAACTGGACTCCACAGTGTAATCTTCTACATCCTTGTTTGCTTTATGTATTTACATACAGAGTGTACTGCATCCTGGTCAGAGAGACCACTGTCTCTTAAGACATGTAAATATGGAGTAACTAATATTCAGGCAGATGTAGTATAGGCAGCAGAGGATGTGATAGAACATAGAGAGAAAAACAGAAAAAGAAAAAAAAATCAAGAATTCCTCTTAGCCAAAGGGCTCAGAATATTTCTCAGTAAGTTTTCTAAGACTTATGTTTATTTTGGGGGGTTTGTGGAGTCTGAAGTATATTGGAATCATAAACATTTATTTGTGTATGTTATTTAATATTAGAATTATAATTATCGCTTTAAATCATTATTCAAAAAAAGTAGAATGGTATTTTGGTTATGAGTAGTTTTTTGTGAAATTTCTATGAATTTTCTCATTATACTGAATGATAGTATTTCCAATTATGTTCTTATCAATTTTTATAAATTTCAGCTTTTCCAGAAAATTCAAGATTTGGTACATAGCTAATTTTATTTTATAGAGTTCAATAGGAACACACTTGTAAATTTATAACAGTATAAAATATACAATGTAACATTATATTGAATACATTATATTTTTTCATATATTAGTATTTATTTAAAGTTCACATATACATTTGTAATATAACATTCACTATATTTTATGCATGGTATAATCATACATGCAATGTTATATTTATGTATTTTGTAAAATTTACAAAAGTTGATACAGGATTCATATATACACACATATACCTATTCCACCATAATACTTCATTCAAGTGCATTAGTGATGGCTTTTTTTGGGTGCAAGCCCTTTTTTATATTTTCTACAGAGACAGGGTCACATGCCCATCCTAGTGTTGGCTATTATCCTGATTAAGTCACTCTTCTTTCTTTCTTCTTTGTACTTTTTCACATATTACATCTTCAGAAAGAATGCATAGAGAATTTAGCAGACAGGTATGTTCAAATAGAACTGTAACCTCCTCAGCAAAAAACTCTATGATAGCTTACCTATGTTTAATTTAACTAATGAAATAAAGCTAATTACATGCTGGAGACACCTGTGTGAAACAATAAATATGAGAAATATCTATCTTTTTTGGCTTCTATTGCATTAGTTACTTTGCCTTAAGTAATACACCTTTAGTTAAGTTTTCCTTTTTGGTTACTAGGTTTTTTAATCTGAAATATATATTATAAAGACATACTTTTCTGTGTGATAAAAACTGTATGATGTTTTAAAACTGTTAGGATCTTAATTTATACTTTTCTGTTTCTTATTGCATGATCTTAGTATCTTTGAAATTGTATTTCTTTCCTGCTTTTGGTTTTGTTTTGTTTTGTTTTAATGCAAGCTATTTCCAGCAAATATTTTAGAGTAGTAATACAAATTTTCTTGGAATGCAAGTGGAGCAGCAGTATGTTTAATTAGTGAACATTACTAAGGTGATTATTTTTCCTTCTGATGGAATAACAGCAGTACTCAACATTTGTAGCTCCTTTTTCTTGAATTGATTATTTGTAAAGGAAATAATCCTCTAAAAGAAAAATTCCAATATCTTAACTTTTGCACTGAAACCTAATAACAATCCTTCTTAGAACTGAGTGGCCTCCTTTCTCACTCTTTATCTCAAGGAATTTTATTGCACATGTTAAGTAGAATGATCAATAATTCTTTAGCACAAGGAGTCAGGAGGGTGTTCGACAGTGGAGAGGTGGTGGTGAGGCAAGGGAAGATTCAAGTGGAAGATTGTCCTCTTGCTGGTGCATCCTGGAAGTTGCAAGAGGAGCACTTGCCCCTGCCCCAGCTGCCCAGATCTTGAACTGGCACATCTGCAGGGATGCATATGAGTTGCAAGAGTTTATCTGCAGTGGAGTTACTGCTGTGGTTCAGGGTGCCCTATGCAAGCCCAGTCAAGAACATGTAGCAATAAAGTAGATCAAACTGGAAAAATTCCAGACCTGAATGTATGAACTATTAAAACAAATTCATGTCATCAATCAGTGCAGCCATCCCAGTGTAGTGACCTATTACACCTCTTTTGTGGTAAAAGTTGAACTGGGCCTGGTCATGAAATTGCTCAGTAGAGGCTCAGTGTTAGACAACATCAAATACATTGTCAACCAAGGAAAGCACAAGAAAGGAGTGGTAGAGGCAGAAACAGCAACAATTCTTAAAGAGGCTTTGGGAGACTTAGCTATCTACACAGAAATGGTCAGATTCATAGAGATTTGAAAGCTGGTAATATTCTTCTGGTTGAGGATGGTTTTGTACAAATTGCAGATTTGGGGGTAAGTGCATTCTTAGCAACAAGGGGTGATTGTACAAGGAATAGAGTATGAACAGCATTGTTTGCATCCCATGTTGGTTGGCATTCGAAGTTGTGGAACAGGTGAGAGCCCATGACTGCAAGGCTGACATGTGAAGTTTCGGATTATTGTCCATTGAAATAGCAACAGGAACAGCACAACTTACCACAAATACCTTCCTATGCACATCTTAATATGGACTTTGAAAAATGATCCACCCACTTAAGAAACCTAAGTAGAAGATAAAGAAATGAAGAAAAAATATGGCATGTCTGTTAGAAAATTCCTTTCCTGTATTTTCAAAAATATCCTAACAAAAGGCTCACAGCAGCAGAACTTTCAAATTCAACTACTTTCAGAAAGCCAGGAACAGAGAATACCTGATTGAGAAGCTGCTTACCAGAATGCCAGATAACCCAAAGAGCTAAGAGTTCCAGGGTCAAATAATCACCTCCATAAAACCAAAGAATGGGACTGGGAGTACAGTGATGAGGAAATGGATGAGAAAAGTGAAGAGGGGAAATATCGCGTTCCCTGCCCGCAGAGAAACATGACACCTGGTTGAAGTTTCAATGCTTTATTGCGCGCTGTCCTTCTGCTTCTATTGTTTCTTTTTCTTATCCTCCTTCCCTGCAGGGAAGTTACAGACCTTATATAGGTAAAACCACCAATCAAAGGAGAGCACACGAGGGAAAAGCGTGGACAGATACAGAGAGCCAAGCAGGGCATACCGATATCATGCGTTGTGCATGAGACCAGAGAACCAGTCATAAAGACTTCCTTAAAACGATGTCAGATGTTTGTGCAAAAGTTAACTGCTCTGGCTCACTGCCAGGCGCCATCTTAGCCACACCTAGGGCCAGGGGTCCCGGGTACCCTGACAGTTCCCCCTTTTTTATTATAAAATTAAAGCTCGGGACCGTGCCTGTCTTAGGTTGAGTGGTCAGCATATGTCCTTACCCGTCATCAGAGTCTGCAGAGCATGCTGCAGCTCCTGTCTTAGGTTGGTACATAGCCACCTCCTTCATTACCCATCTTTGACTACCGGTCCAGCATCGAGAGCCACACTTGTGGGGAGCTGCCGGCCTCTAGGGCGGTCATGGCCTGATGAAAGATAATCCGATCCCTGTGTTGGCTGGCTCGTAGATGCACAAACAGACGAGTGAGGAAAAGGATAACAATGAGGAGAAGCAGTCCCAAAGTGCCCAGACCTGCCCACTGTTTTACAAAATTGAAAGCAGAAGAAAACCATTCAGCCATCTCAGATACAGAAGCAATATGTACCCCAGTAGAATTAGCTTTGACAATTTCGGCTCTAAGTTGTGAGGTAAGATTATCAAATTGAGATGACCAAGTAGAAGTAAGGTAAAGTGACAAATTACTAGATAACTCAGCTGCAGTGCTGAAATTATCATATACAATAGGGGTAACACAAACAGCTCTTAAAGAGTAAACACATCCCAGTCCCAAAAGTCCTTGTAATATGTCCACTTGTTCTTGTAATAGGTCCACTCTTTGATTTACCAGGAGTAAGCCTGCCCTTAAATGTTGGTTTAAAGTCTCTTGAGTTTGTAAGGCAGTAGCTGTGTTTTCAGCTAAACGGTTGACTGCAGTCGCTGTCTGTATAGTAGTTGTCAATGCAGCAGCTGCAGTCGCGGCAGCCGCTGCCGATGCAACAACGGCTGCAACCACAGCTGCTGCGATGCCAAATTGTCTTTTATTTCTTGATAGTAGCACTGGTAATTCTGCATCTGTAACAGAGACTGGGATAGGTAGGAAGGTAGGGATGCGCATTAAGACCACGCGGGAGAAATTGGTAGCATTCCAACATTGAGAAAGGTAGCAACTAGATTGAGAGTAATCAAGGGTTGTGTTATTGGAAATATTGGTTAGTAGAAACATAAAAGGAGGGAACACACAGGCTGGAGTGGATGAGAATGTAATGTTTTTAGTACAGTTAGTATTAGTCTCAGCTCCAGCATTTTTTCCGCTCCACGTCGAAGAGTTCCATTCGCATTGTCTAAAAGATCCTCCTTTAAGAGCAAAAAAAAAAAAAAGGTTGTAAGTTAGTATATCCTGAAGTCGAGGTGAATAGCAACCAGCTATCAAAAGGATTAACGCGCTCCATGCCCATGGCGTCATGATCAGCAAAATTATCAGTGGTACGCTGGGAAGTAAAATTTGGTGTGAAGAAAAATCCATGTTGAACTGGGGTCGCTCGCTTTGTATTTTGACAACCTGTCCAAATGGGAGGTGTGGAAAATTTTGGATTACATGGAGGAAAAATTCTGGGAGT
Source organism: Sciurus carolinensis (assembly GCF_902686445.1). NCBI lineage: Eukaryota > Metazoa > Chordata > Mammalia > Rodentia > Sciuridae > Sciurus > Sciurus carolinensis. The sequence goes on from NW_025920141.1 coordinate 1,747,355, forward strand.
TTTAAATCCATTAGTGGGAAGAGGTAATTTGTGAGGTACAAATCCTGTGATCAAGGTAGCTTCCCCTTCCCAGTATGTCCTTGATATGGTTATTAAATTATTATTGGCATACTGAAGACCAAGCATAGCATAACCCTGGAGCGGAGCATAAGGTGATTCCATACTCTTATAAAAGAGACCCTGTACCTGCTTTTGGAGAACAATACAAGGACTAGAGTTATTATTACTAATAGCATTATCCTCAGGTATATCAAAGCATAAGGCTCCAGGGAGGGAGAAAGCGGAAGAATTATATGGTTGAGTCTCTGGATCATAAAGTGTAGTGGGTAATCCTGTAGCCGCATTGGTGGTGAACAATGGAGGGAGTAGAGAGGAAGTATTAGTTAACAGCAAATGATATGGCCAAGCTTTAACTATTGCCCATAGGTTCCGGGTCTGGCTGTCCGTTTGTGTCTTTGCAGTTATGGGAAGGCTCACTATCGTGAGGAGGAGTAGTATCACTTCCATGTTGTATAGGTCTGGTCAGTCTTTCAGGAACCCAGATCGGAGTTTGATCCTGTGAAAAAATACAAACAGACCCTCGGACCCAACGTAATACTGGATCTGGTCCTTTCCAGCAACCTGTCAATATGTCTTTCCACTTGGCCCATGTTTGAGGGACAGGGGAAGGGTTGCTATGGCGATCAGCCGCAGAGTGTCCATAATTGTCTATAGTCAAAAAATTTAAAATAAAAAGAACCAGATTAATTTTGTCCTTGGGAGATTTAAAGGAGGCTCCTATTACCCCTTTTTGTTTATTAAGACAATTTTTTAAGGTGAGATGCATCCTCTTGATTATACCTTGTCCTTGTGGATTATAGGGAATACCAGAAATCAATTGAATATTAAATGTTTGTAGAAATAGCCGGAAGCTTTTGGAGGTATAAGCAGGACCATTATCTGTTTTTATAACTTTAGGTATGCCCCAGCAAGCAAATGCTTGTAGGCAGTGTTAAATGACATCTTTTACCTTTTCTCCAGAGTGAGCAGAAGCCATGATGACCCCTGAAGCAGTGTCTACTGACACATGTACATACTTTACAGTACCGAATTCAGGAATATGAGTTACATCCATTTGCCAAACATGACTAGGTAACAATCCCCTGGGATTGACTCCAAAAGATTGTACTGGGATCAAAGGAGCACAGTGTTGACAATTTTTTACTATTTGCCAAGCCACACATTTAGAGATAGGAAATTTTCTACTCAAGGTAGTGGAATTTACATGGAATTTCTCATGAAAGAGTTTTGCTTGTTCCTCTATGGAAAAAACAAAAACGGATTTGGTAGCCATATCCACCAAATCATTTGCTCTAGCCAAAGGTCCCGGTAAATTAGAATGAGCCCTAATATGTCCTATATAGAATGGATGTTTACACTGCAGAATAAGGTTTTGCAGTGTAGTGAAATAGGAAGCCACGGTGGATAAAGAAGAAATACATGGCACAGTTTCAAGAACACTTAAAGCATTAACAACATATGAACTATTAGATAGGAGATTAAACGGCTGATTATCTGTTATTTTAAAAGCCAACACCACAGCTGCGAGCTCAGTAACTTGTGCCGAGTTAGATTGAACTATTGTAGTATGAAGTTGATCATGAACCAGTGCAGCGCCTACTCCATTATAAGATCCATCAGTAAATATAGTTATACAATTTTTAAAAGGTTGGGCACTAGTCACTTTTGGAAAAATTATGGGAGTAACTTTACAAAACTGAATCCAAGGATGTTGGGGATAATGGTTATCAAACTGAGCTGAGGTGGAACAATATAATACTGATCAATCATCATCATTATTGCTTAGCCATTTAATTTGTTGAGTGGAATAAGGGGTTATAATGATAGAAGGATGGATTTCAAAGACAGTAATGCAAGATTCTATTCCCTTAAATATTACTTGAGCAACAGCTTTGGGATATGATTGTAATATTTTAGCTGGTAGGAAGGTAGGAATAGGCATTAAGACTGCTCATGAGAACCTAGAAGCATTCCAACATTGAGAGAGAAGTTTGGAGAATAGCAGCTTGATAAATACCCTGCTTTAAAACTTGTATACTTGGAAAATATGAATACATTTAATATACAAGGAGTGACCATTTTACAATTACTTTGACACTTTAATCTTATTAAATTTAGTTTTTAAAGAAAAATTTAGACTCTGTAACATAGTACAATACTCTTAACAGTTGTTTAACCATAATTGTATAAACCCCAATTTTTAAGACTAATTGTTTTAAAGAATAAAACTTAATAGACACAAAGTTAAGAGTAAATTAGTGTTTCTAAGAAATCCTTGTTATTTTACCATGTTATTTTACCATATAGATTAAACTTTGGCTTATATCAGAACATTAGTATTTCACCTTAGGAAAAACCTTAAATAGCTTTAGCTGTTTTACATACATACAACCAACTTAGTTACACACAGACTTGTTGAAACTTGCCCTTCACTTACACACAGACTTTTTTAGCACTCACTTAGACCCTCATGTATTTCATTATATAACACTTTCTTATCCAGAAAGATTTTCTTCTTCACTAAATATAGTTGTATTTTTAGAACCTTTTATTTTTTCTTTTTTATGCGTTGACCCCCTTTTGTTTACATTTTGAAACAACTCTTATGAAATTTCTGAATTTAGATAAATTACACCATTTTAACAAGATAAAATACTTTGTTTTTTATAGTACTCTAACTGAAACACAGTTGAAACCTTTAGAACCCTTTGTATATAGAATTGTACTTGTTAAGACATAACTCTTAGTAACCTTGTTTTTAGTCAAGATATTAGACAAGTGTCCTGAACAGTATTTGCTGTCTCTTTTTTGTTGAAGAAAGGTCCTAGAAACAATTGATATTAGACATTGTTTAACATCAACATTCCATTAGTTTGACCACCTAGAGACTTGCAAGTTATTTTTAAAGACATTTCACTTTTATTAGTTTACCCAATTTAAATTGAACCTTTTTAAATCACGTGAATAAAAGTATTTGGATCCATTTTTAAATTTTAATTTTAGGAGCGCTCAGTTTTGATACAGACAAAACATGACATTAGACAGCACAACATAACACATAACACAAAATCAAAGGCCTTGTAACTTTATAGGTGAATCTCCATTGTAATGTAACAGATGTTCAAAAATAACTGTAGAGTTGGATAAAAATAAAACTGATCAAAAAAAAAGTCATGAGCTCAAAAATACAGCATTAAAAAAAAAAAAAAACAAGAATCCTGGAAAATGAGTTAGTTCTGTGTAGCAGCCAGAAGCTTAAAACAGACACCTTTTTTTTTTTTTATCTTCAGGTTACCCCCCTTTCCCGCTGAGACCGCTGCAGTTTACATTCCAATGCAGGCTTCAGCAAGGCCAGGCAGGGGGGAGGGAGGATCACCCAGGACTTTTTAACCCTTTTTCTTCCTGGTTGAGAAATCAGGTTAGGTTTGAATGCAGAAAATCACAAAACATTATTTCTTACTACTTTTGAGGAATGGAGCTGCTGAGATCTCTGCCTAGGGGGAGGACTGCTTCAAGGACATGGGTGTTCCCTCCCTAGGTGGCCATGGAGCTGCATGGAAGGGATCAGGAGGGGGGCCTTTTTCTGTCTCTTGTGATAGTTTCTCTTGATCCAACAATCCTGCATTTAAAAACCAAGGGGCTTTATCTTCTACAGTTTTTAAAAACTTCCTAGCTGAGGAAACCTTTAAAGGTGCTCCATTAGCCTTTAATAAAACCTTTAATAGGCCTTCCATGCGAACTCTAGACACCTCAGAACCCATGATTAATTTACTGTGATCACTTTTCACATAACAGTTTCAGTTCACTGGACCGCCTTCCGCTTGGTCCGGGTTGATTGATGGCCACCTTTCGCGCACCACTTTCACTTTAATATCTCCAATGTGGACCGCCTTTCGCTTAGTCCAGGGTGTAGCCGCCTTTCGCGTGCTACTTTCACTTTAATACCTTTAATGTGGACTGCTTTTCGCTTAGTCCAGGGTGTAGCCGCCTTTCGCGTGCTACTTTCACTTTAATACTTTTAAGGTGGACTGCCTTTCGCTAGTCTACTCCGAGCCGCGTTTTGCTTAGCTCTGTCTCTGGACTGCCTTTCGCTAGTCCACTCCGAGCCGCGTTTTGCTTGACTCTGTCTCCGGACTGCCTTTTGCTAGTCCTTACTTTCACTTTAATCGGACCGCATTCCGCGTGTCCCCGGACCACCTTCCGTGTGTCCTGATAGTCGCTTTACCGCGAACGTCAAGGCTGCCTTTATCACTTCTTTTTTATTATTTATAACATTAATCTCTAAAACTTACCTAGGTAGTTGCTGCTGGTTTGTTGTCTTCCGGGTCAGGTTTCTGCACTTATCGCGTTCCCTGCCCGCAGAGAAACACGACACCTGGTTGAAGTTTCAATGCTTTATTGAGCGCTGTCCTTCTGCTTCTATTGTTTCTTTTTCTTATCCTCCTTCCCTGCAGGGAAGTTACAGACCTTATATAGGTAAAACCACCAATCAAAGGAGAGCACACGAGGGAAAAGCGTGGACAGATACAGAGAGCCAAGCAGGGCACACCGATATCATGCGTTGTGCATGAGACCAGAGAACCAGTCATAAAGACTTCCTTAAAATGATGTCAGATGTTTGTGCAAAAGTTAACTGCTCTGGCTCACTGCCAGGCACCATCGTAGCCACACCTAGGGCCAGGGGTCCCGGGTACCCCGACAGGGAAAGAAGCTGCTCCTCAGGAAAAGTTACAAAGGGTAAAGAAGAAAATCTAGAGTTCTCAGTGAACACCACCAGCAGCCCAGAGCAAATACAGTCCTCCTCTGTGCATGATTCTCAGGGCCAAGCCAATGTGAGTAAAGACGACAGAGAAGCTTCTTGCACCACAAACCTCATCTTAAGATTGAGAAGCAAGGAACTTAATGATATAGAATTTAAGTTTACTCCAGGAAGAGATACAGCAGATGGTGTATCTCAGGAGCTTTTCTCTACTGACCTGGTTTATGGTCATGATGAAGTTATAGTGGCTGCTAAGTTACAGAAGATTGTAAATTATCCCAAAGCTTTAAAAAATATTGATACTTAAGTTGGGTTTTGGCTGTTATGGGGTCAGAGATTCCTGATGAAGTGAAGCTGATTGGGTCTGCTCAACTGTGTGTGAGCTGATATATGGCCCTTGCTATTACTCTGATCTGTTGTGCCCCCCTCCATACCAACTCCCTGTTCATGTCCTTACACCACCCATTCCCAGTCCCAGCAGAATCAGAATATTGAAGAGACTGGCTTCAATGAAATGGAATAAAAATATTTTTTTAAAAAAATTTAACACTCTGAGTTCTGTTTTATTGTCTAGCAATTCACTATATGAAAATGAGGAAATGCTACAGCTGTCTGACCTGATTTTTCCAAGAGCTCTTTAATATGCTTAGCATTCAGTTTAGATAGCTCATAAATGAAAAGAATCTGAAATATACTCATGTGGTCCTATTTACTGGAAGCAAAATGAATTTTCTATCAGAATCCTATTTCTCCTTTCATTTTTGTTATTTCTGTTATAATACTTGAAATGTACATCTAACAATACTGTTTCTTTTATGCTGTACTTAGAAATTAATATTCTTATAAAGAGATTTACTAGCCAAATTCTTGTTTTAAAAACTGACTGAATTTTATTTTTTATATATTTGTGCCTTACACATATTAGCTATAAGAAAAAAATGTTTTGATTATATGCTTCTTGCAGTTGATCTCTTGTTACTTAAACAGAAATTTCAGGTCTATCCTTGTAATTGTAAATTTTAATTTTTGAAATGACTGAATTATGAACTAGGATGTTTTTTCTTTTTGCCTAAAAAGCAATCCACAATCTGATTGTCTCTTGGGAAAGGAAAGTGCCTTGCAAACTTTCACATGAAGAATGTGCCTGAGGCTGATATCCTTGGGAACAGTTTCAGATCTAAAATTTCCTCTATATAAGGTGGCATATGGAAGGGCTGTTTCATTGGAACATTTAGAATGCTATGAAAATGTTGCCATTCTGTTAGGTTGCTAACTATATACCCATCTCTGATTTGGATCTCTTTAAGAGATAGGATTTGTTATTCTAAAAGTGATAAAATTGAAAATCTCAGAGTCTGTTTACTTGAAATTCTGAAAAATCATAGATGGAGTGAAAATAATAAGAAAGGGTTTGTGCAATGACTAATAGGTAAATTTCTGTAACGTTTCAAGAATAAATACTTTTAACCCAAGTAGCCTTGTGCTGAACTATATATTCTGGAAATAGTACACCTAAGGATTTTCACAGTTGGCATCTAAATTTTCAGGGAGGTGAGCTCCTAGGATGTCACTATGGTTCTTTCCTAGCTAACCCTAGAAAACAGCCAGTCTTTAATATACTTTAAAAAGGAAATATATATTAGCAATGAAGAAAAGTTTTTTACAATTTCCTTGTCATAATTATTATGTACTGGAGCCATTTTCCATTTCATTTTATTGTTTACATGATGCTTACTCAAATATGACTGCAAAGATAAAAGAAAAATGAAATTGTATTGTACAACAAAAAATCATTGGTGAGATATCATAGAAGCATAATCTGAAATAGGATAGATGCTTTGTACTTACTGAGAGATGTTTGTTCTCTTAGGGAGAAACGTGTACTAGAGTGAAAAAAGGTAAATAAGGAAGAAGAATATATGTGATTCTGATAAATTATCTGATCTGTGGAAGAGCAATGTGTGATCTGGAACATCTTATTATATGATGATCCTGTACTTCCTTTAATTTTTATCAGTGATTTATTGCCACATGTCTTCATAGAGCTAGTGGTGTGGACATGATTCTCATTCATTTCTGGGTAAGCAAATAGAAATTTTCCAGGCCTAGTAATAGATGAGTAATAGATGTAAGCTGCTACTCACTGTCACTGTGGGAGGAAAGCACTCATTAGAAAAGAGATCTTGCTGGGTGAAGTAATGTTAATGGTCTTGATGTTTGTGTCTACCTCAAATTCACGTGTTGAAATTCTAACCAACAGGGTATTGATGTTAGAAGGGGGCAGAAGTGATTATGTCAACTATAGGATTTGTGTCCTCCCAAACAGGCTTACAACTACACACTTGGAACCCTTCCAACATGTAGGACTCAGTGAGAAGGTCCTGGAAACTAGGAAACTTGTTCTCACCAAAGTATTGACATTCCGCTACCCAGATCTTGGTCTACCCAGTCTCAGAAAATGTAAGAAACTGAATTTCTACTGTTTGTAAACTATTTAGAATATGGTATTTTGTTGTAGCAACCCAAATTTTCTAAGAGCAGTATCCAAATGCCAATATTCTAGTGTTCAAATTCTGTTTCAACAGTTCCACAGAGTAAACTGGGTAAATAATGTTCTAAGATTTTAATTATGTGATAGATATTTTTAAACCAATAGTCTTAGTTTTTGGACTAACGGCATCTACACTTTTAAAAGAATCTATTCGTTTAAGTTCTTGACTCTTTAAGTGTCTATGATGTGATTTATTTTGTATGTGAAATTTCCCTTCTTGCTGGTTTGTGGTCTAATTTTTTTTTGCCTTAATAAGTCTTTATGAATTTTTTTTCATTTCCAGTTGTAAAAGTGTTGTTGCTCTAATTTTCTTTATTATTTTATGTTTTAATAACTTACACTCTTTTTGTCCATTTAACATTCAGAATTGATTCAGGAGGGATAGATTATAAACATGATTTGATTTTTTTATTGTTTATTCTGTTTAGCTATACATTATAGCAGAATGCATTTTGATTTCTTGTACACAAATGGAGTACAATTTTTCATTTCTCTGACAGAATATTCGTATTTGAGAAGAGTATCCTAGGGAACATGGAATAACAATAGTAAAAGTCAAGATAATGCAGTATTAATAATTAAAATATACTGAATGTTAAACACCATTTAACAATTTTGCAAAGGTCAGTTTATTAAATCCTGACAGCATTTTCAAATAATAGTTGTGCTTACTCTGAGATATCCACTATTATTATTACTATTCAGTTGAATGTTCTGTAAAGTGAAGATAATAGTAGCAAGCAAATAAGTTCTTGTGGATATGAAATACATAATTATACTCTGAAATATATGAGTTTAACTCAATAAAATTAATATGAATTTATAAATTAAACTAAATATAATACATAAAAAGATATAGAAGAGTGCTTGCATCATTTGCATTTGTGGCAGGTATAAAATTATTACTCTTTCAAAGATGTTACCATCCTAATCCACAAAATTAGAAAAGATTCAGTGTTATATGATCAGAGGAAATTAAGGCTGTAGGGAGGATTAAGGTTTCAGTGAGATGATAAATAGATCACCCTAGGACAGCCAGGTTAACTCAGTGTAATTGCAAGGGATTTTCAAACTTGAAAGATTTTAGAAGATTCAAGAGAAAACATGATAGAAAGCAAAGTTGGAATCATGCAAAGTGAAACCTCATTCTGGTTGTCCTAGTTTAAAAGATCATCAGAAACCATAGGCCAAGAATTCCACTAATTCCTAGAAGATAGAAATAGTAAAGCTTGAGATTCTTTCTTGAGTCTCTAGGCCTTATTTTAATCTAGTAAATAAGTAATAATTTTTTCAACAGCAATCAGAAACACTTGAATTCTCAAAAAGCATTATTTTCATAAACCCCATAAATTTAAAGATGAATAAAATGAGCAAAAGAAGAATAATAGACATTTTGAAGAGCGAATTGTAAACTTTAGAATTAGAATATAAATGCAGAATGTCTAAATTAATGAATAGCCTTAGTTGTAATCACAGTGCTAAAGATTTTTATGCATGTAATACTACCAGAAAAAATTAATGAGAAAACACAACTCAACTTCCTGTATATAGCATTTATTAAATTTTAATTTTTATAGTTAAATAAATCATTCAAAAATCAAACATTTCTAATTATCAGAGGTTAAAAGATATGTAGGTTAACTTCTAAACTCTCATTAGATTTTATAAAACCAATTTATGATAAATTATAACATATGCAGTATATTTTTGTACATTTTATGGTACGCAATAAAATTTTTATCATTTTCTATAAAAAAAGAATTTTTGCATTTTAATTCCTGAGTAGAGTAACATTATGTCACATATAACTACAACAGAATCAAGTTGTATACATTCAAATAACCACTTTTTAGTGAGATTTATATAAATACAAATAATTTTAGATTTCTAAATTCATATTGTAATTCACTGTGCCCAGCATATGCCAAATTTGGACTATTTTAGAAATTTTTTTTTTAATGTGGGGAAGACAAAATTTAAAGTCTCTATTTACATAACACTGATTCACTGCAACATAGTCAAGGATAACAAAACTTTATACACATAGTAAATACAGTATTTCAAAGAAAATAATTCTTTTTAAAGTATCCTTCACAGGTATATAATAAATATTTCTTGAATAAAAGTAAAAGTAATACTATATTTCAAGTTCCACATACACAAAATAATATGCATTAAAGGAGGCCATTTTTATGAGTAGAATTGTTTTCTAAAAATAAGTAAAACATAGTGTGCATTAGTAAGATAAATTTTATGTGCATATTTTTGTTGATTATAATTTATTATAACTATGATAAACATAAATCAATAGAATTGAATATATGGAAATACATTTAAATTATTTCTAGACAAACACCAAAGGGACATGTCATCAATGTTTTAGATTTAAATATTTGATGTGAATCAAGCTTAAGAATTCCTTTCTATCCCTGTGATATTTATAAGCTTAAGTAATCATTTTTCACCTTCTTGAACAATTTGAAAGAATTGTATATATTCTACTTTTCCCCAGAAAATAAAGTATGAACCAAAATTTTGTAAAATAATTTAGTTTAAAATATGGGTATTTAAGTACATAAGTATTACTCAATTTGTAATTAATTATTTGCTAAATTAATTAAAATAAAAGTATAATTGTTTCCTAAATTATTTAAAATTTTATCTTTCATATAGTAGCATAGTGATCTTCTGCATCCTAGTAGGAATACATTTTAAAATAATTTCTAACTCAGCTACATGGTCTACTTCTCTGCCTTAACTTTGAATCATTTTATTGCATTTCTTTTTCAATGAGTTTTGGCATGAGACCACAATCTTTGCTAGCTTTCTTATAGTCAGATATTTTATTTATAATAAACTTTAATAGATAACCAAAGACTTAAATGGTATTTTGTGGATTTGTTGATAAAAGTGGAGAAAGATTTTAAATTTGTTAAAAGGCTAATGACCAATGATTTCATTGTGGAATAAGAGCTTAAACTGGGCCCAGTGGCACATGCCTGTTATCCCACTGGCTAGGGAGGCTGAGACAGGAGGATCATGAATTCAAAGTGAGCCTCAGCTAAAGCAAGATGCTCAGCAACCCAGTGAGAATTTGTCTCTCTGCAATTACACACCACATAAATAATATAATACTGAATATGCCATATACATAGACATTACTAAATGCTTTAGTTAATTCTGTGATTGCCCATAAAACATATAAATTGGAAATAGTAGAATCAATTGTCCTATGCAATACTCAAAATGATTTTGCAGTTATCACCAAAGAATCAACTCTCTTCATCTCTCGTGTACATGATCCAATCTTCATCTACTGCTCCCTAGTTACTAAACTTAACAGGGAGTTAAATGGAAAAAAAGTGTAATTTTGTAGCTTCCCAGTACAAGTGTGTCAAATCAGAATATAAAATGGTAGGCTTGAGAATGGGAGACAAGAACATAATGATTGATACCTCATTAATATTTGGTTTCATGACTTTTGGCTTTTTGTAATAACAGAGTCAGATCCTTTTGGGTGCTTAACCTCTTCAAACAACTATTAAATGTGGCCAAAATGTAAAAAGCAATCAGCTCAAGGTACAGGAGTTTTAACAACAGACAAGCTGTTAAGGAGTGCACATGCAAAGGAGCTGGGCAGATAGTTTTTTGAAGTACTCATTTCATAGCCTACCTTCCCTTAGTCCAGTTTGTGGGACATAGGTGATGAGATGGTTATACCCCTAGTAAGAAAAAATCTTTGTGGTCAGGTAAACAAGAAATTGCACCTGGTAAGAAGGCAGTGGAACACATTATGGATTATTCAGAAAACTAGAGATGGGATCTTCATATTCTACCCACAATCCTGACCAACAAATCCTGATTCATACATTGGTTGCAATATACTTAAAACAACTACAATAAATATGACTTTATTTTAACTGTTATTGAAACTGCTAAAAAAATGCTTCAAAGTAAAGAACAGTTAGAATAACTGCTGATTAAACAGCTAGGTATGACCATTTCTTCCCTAATACAGACATAAAAATATGAGAATTATGTTAAGACAGAATATGTGTATGCCCAAGCAAACGTTTTACATGAGATGATACAATAGTAAATATGAATGAACTTAGAAAATTTAAGTAAATATTAAATCCCTAGAATTAAATTCCTAATATTTTTGGAAAAATTTGAAGAATTTTATTTATAAAGATGAGAGGAAAATAAAAGGTAATTCTAATGCAAATTTTTAAAGTTTTGATAAAAAGAGAAACAAAATACAAGAGTACTTAGTAGGATATACTTAGTAAGATGGTAGACAAAATAAAAATGTCAGCAACTTTATTAAAGTTTGATAATGAATTAAGAGCAAATTTAATGGCAGAAGCTGAGAAAATAGGCTTAAAACATTATTAAGTATATGCTGTCTACAGGTGATAGGTTTTAAATATAAAGAGAAAATAAATTCTAAGTAAGTTATTGGAAAAATGTGTCATGAATTCAGTAAACATAAGCATACCCAAATGTCTGATAAAACAGATCTCAAGACAATGGGTATTAGCAAAGTTACAGAGGAATATATCATCATAATAATGTGTTAATTCATGAGAACACAATAGCAGTCATACCTGCTTTACATATTTAAATAGTTTCCAAATACAGTAAAAAATTTTTACAGAATTAAAGCAAAAAATAGGATATTCTGTAATTATAGTTGGAAATATTAATATTCAAAAGAATCTGCCAATAAATTAGAAGATATGAAGAACATTGTAAACCAAATTAAATTATTTTTACAAAACACTATACCTAACAATAGCAGAGATTTTTGCCATTTTTTAAATTTTTAAAATATGTTTGGCACTCTCACTGAAATGACCACATACCAGGCTATGAAGTAAGTCTTAATGAACTTAAAAACACTGAAATCTTATGTTATATACTCTGACCACAATAGAACTGTTGTAATCAATAGCAATAATAAAATAACATAAAATAGCACCACAATATATCAGAAAAATGAACATCTTCTAAGTAACTAATTGGTCAAGGAAGAAATGACAAGGGGCTATTAGCAAACAGCTTCAAGTGAATGATGGTCAATATGCAGACCAAAGCCCAGACTGGGTCTGGAAGGGCCAAGTTTAACCTGTGTGGAGGCTAGTAATGAACCTCATCAAACATTCACCTCTCATTTTTCTGTGACCCTCAGGGAACAGGTGAGATAGATCATTCAAAGTGGATATTTAAACTTTTTTCTTACACACCAAGGTTAAACCTAGTATCACTATGAAAATAGCAGTAGAGAGCTCCTAAAATATTGTGAGATAATTCAACATTTTCAATATATCATAGATCAACTCTCTGTCAGCCTGAGTTACAAGCCAATATTGTACTGCTTTAGTCTCCTCAGACATTGGTAAATTCACCCTATCACACTAGTCCATTTTGATCAGGGAAAGAAATTCCAGGGCTTAAGATGCTTAAATTCACAAATAAGATATACTTTAATTTGTGAGGGGAAATCCACAAAAATCCTGATAAAACTGGAGTTAAAACATTTGGAATAAATTTTAATTATATGACTAAAAAATGTATGTATATTCATGTGTATCAGCACACAAGCACATGTAAATCAAGACTTAACACATATGTTCCTTATGGGTTCATTTTTGTCTCCCCTGTACATTTATATCTTGTTCTTCCTGAACTTAGTATCTAACTACTTCAAATTTTCTTACATCACCATCTAAGAGCCTATAATACAGATATCTCTTTTAATGAAAAAATAATTTCCACAAAAAAGACAAAACACCTTTTGCATTTTCCAATAACAAGAGAAAAACAAAAGTAAAAAGTCAGTATAGGAACCTTCAGCACATACTGACCTCTAGAAGATCAAAAAGAAATACTGTGAAACTGGACAAACCCCACTCCCCAAATGTGCTACAGTGCAGGGCACCCCAGCAACTCACCCTCTTTTTCTTCCAAAGTTCTTTCTTGAATTTGAAGAACGTGATCCACCAGCGAGAATAAGCATTTGCCAAAGGTCAATCTGATGATGGAACTCCAGGTAGATATTCTTCCTCCAAATGTGCTTCGCAAATGGTGGCAAGGGTTTATATAGCACTTGGGTTACTGTGATTGGTCCACAGTTATACTAATTAGGGTATGCAAATGTACCAATGCTATTGGTCCAAAATGTACAAACCTATTGGTCAGTTCTTGAGTCTGGCATTCATTCAGCTCTGACCCACTTCCATTTGCAGGTGGAGAAGTGGGAGGTTGAGGTCCCGTATGAGCCCACAGGGCTGCATAGGGCAGGCTACTGGGACAGGCCTCCCTACTCTTTCTGTGTCTGATGGCTGCAGGGTGAGAGGTCAACAAGCCTTCATTCCCCTTGGTGCTGGCTTGCTGTGCTTGTGTGGCAGTGTTCATGCTGCAGCAGGGTCTCCAGTGCTCAGACTCACACAGGCCTGACCACTGCTCCATCGCTCCACTGCTGCTTCTCAGCTGGAGCCAGTCAGCAGACTGTGAGGCCCAGAGCCATATCAACAGTACAACATCCATTGCAGAAAATGTGCAAAACCACTGAAATTTCCATCTCCTGGGCATCTTCAAATTTTATGTACTTATAGTTTATGTTGTTCTTCACAGAGAGATAAGACTAGATTTCAAGGTGAGCATCCCAGAGAGCACAGACAGAATACTTTTGATTCAGAAGGCAAGGCTAGCACTTGTTTTTTTATAATTGAGTATATGAGGAGAGCAATCAATTGTCAAACATTGAAGTGAGATGATACTGAAAACAACACCTAATAACTGTGAAGAAGTCACTGATAGTTGAGCCTACACTTAATATTTTACTTTAGCTAAATATTTATAAGAAAGTGCCTTTTTTGCATTATAACCCTAGTTACTTTCCCATTGTCTTTGTACCAACTAATTTAGGTGTCTGAACTAGTTCAGTTTCAATGCCTATTTAAGCAAAATTTAAAACACAACATTAATAAATTGTGATTTATAAAATAGTGCTCATGGATATGTTATTTTAAAATCATTGCCTTTGTTACTACTTCATGAGTTTCAATTATTTATTATATGGCAAGCATCACTGTTCACCCATATTGAAAATCCATCCAAAACAATTTGAAACATTTGTACAAGAAATGTATCTCAACTAGAGTATTGGGACTTTTGTCCAAAATGTTTTCATTCCCCATTAATTTCTATTATCTGAAAACCTATCAATTAGGCATTTAAGTTTATACAATATATAAAGTCAATATTTATATCCATGTGAGTATATGAAATTAATTTCATGAGAATGTACATATGACTACCAAGAGGCACACAGAGTCATTTCCTTAGTCACTTCAGACTCAGTAGAACCTGAGTCTCTTAAAATGATTTTTGACCATTTTATAAATGAATCTGACTTAAAATAAGATGAATGTTATTGTTTTTATATTTCTATGTTTATCTTACTGTGTTCCTCAAATTCAACACAATGTGACATCTTCAGAGATAAATCCTAGAATTTCAGTAATAGTGTAAAACTTGGAGCAATGTAACATTACATCATCAGTATAGAAAATAAAAATCTCAAAATAATTTAATGTCACTAGTGAATGTAGGAAGATATTTCACTTTATATTTCTTTCCATAAATATGTCATGGATTTCAAAATTTCACAGTTAAATGTATATGTGATGTTTGTAATTAATTTTAATTTGAAATATACCACTTTATTTTACCATCTTTTATTTTCTTTTGGTCATAATATGGAATATTGATTACAGTAGTTGCAAACTTCTTTAAGGGTAGGGTTAGTTTAGGGTGTTGCAATATGCCAGCAGATGCATTTTTCCAAATGCTTCCTAAGTGCTTTTTTTTTCTGCCTCATATTTTTGTTTACATTGTTGTGGAGATTTTAGAAATCATCAAGATTGTTTGGTACAGGAAGGAAATCAATCCTGGACTGGTTAATTACTTGCAATCTTCCTGTTTTTCTTGGATACATTTTCATCCTTACATAAATTGGGTATTTTTTTAACCCTTTCTAATACAGTCAGCTAGCTAAACTTGTCACAATAAATTGATTTGTATAGTAATACTATTTTTATAGTCAAAGTAAATCATGATCTGGAAGAAAAACAACTCCATATTGTAAACTAAGCTACAACTTGAAATTTTTGCATACAGTTTTAACAAAAAGAATTGGAAGAAAGAGTAAGGTTTACATGAAAAAAAATAAATATGCATTTATTCTAAAAAATTGTTTATATAACTCAGACTTTTTGTGCTTTAAAATTGACTTGGGCATTTAGGTACAAGGACTCCTGTTTTATTCACATTCAAAAATGAAATAGAAAAGAGAAAGAAAAAAAAGTAGAATATAAAACGTTATGAATCTGGAGGCGGCTCACACTGCAGCTCCTCTGTGGGACCACAGAGCAGCTGCTAGGCTCACCCGGCCCAGAGCACAACCTGTGCACCTGCCGCCACCATGGAGGTTTGCCAGAAAATGATCTCAGAGTATAGAACCTAAAGAAATTCAGATACTTGAAGTCGATTTCCATGGAAACCTTGTCATTCTTTGATGACAGTTGTGGCAGCTTTGCTTCTGATGGTTTTGCAAAGGAGAGACTGTGGGCAAACCACCAAGGCTGTAGGCCCTGCAGTCAGTACAGACCTTCTGGACTTCTCAGGGTGGTCATAAAGTTCCCAGTGCAAAACACCAGGGGGGCAGCCAACAAAACACAGCACCCCCAAGGTCTCCAGAATTTTGCCACCAATTCCAATTCTGATCAGAAGATGAAAGCAGCTAGAACTTTCTTGAGAAAATGACTTTAAATATGCAATGCATTGTTGTATAACTCCTCACAGTTGAGACTTTGTTGCCACTGGTTTCTTTCAACCTAAAGTTAAGTCCTAAATCCTTTTTACAGTCATCCAAAGGTGCAAGGGCAACATTGCACTGAACTACTTAAAACTACTGCCTTAAGAGACATTCTGGGAATTTAGGATGGAGAAACCTTAGAGTCTTCTGATTTATAATATTGCAATAAAGTTTTTAGAAACTTGATAATAGTCTATCATTCTTTGCAGTTTCATCTATTATTCCTGGTTGTTGCTCTGTGCAAGAAATTTAATCTGGTTTTAAGCATTTTTTTAAAATTTATTTTTATTGTAAACAAATGGGATACATGTTGTTTCTGTTTGTACGTGGAGTAACAGCATAACATTTGCGTAATTATACATTTACATAGAGTAATGATGTTTGCTTAATTGTTTTCTTTCCTTCCCCCTCCACCCCTCCCACCCCTCTTTTCCCTCTTTACAGTCCCTCTTTCCTCCATTCTTACCCCCATCCAAACCCCATTATGTGTCATCATCCGCTTATCAGTGAGATCATTCGCCTTTTGAATTTTTGAGATTGGCCTATCTCATTTAGCATGATATTATCCAATTTCATCCATTTGCCTGCAAATGCCATAAATTTATTATTCTTTATAACTGAGTAATATTCCATTGTATATATGTATACCATAGTATCTATATCCATTCATTAATTGAAGGACATCTAGGTTGGTTCCACAGTCTGGCTATTGTGAATTGAGCAGCTATGAATATTGATGTTGCTGTATCTCTGTAGTATCCTGATTTTAAGTCCTTTGGGTACAGGATGAGGAGTGGGATAGCTGGTTCAAATGATGGTTCCATTCCAAGTTTTCTGAGGAATCTCCACACTGATTTCCCGAGTGTTTGCACTAATTTGCATCCCCACCAGCATTGTATGAGTGTACCTTTTTCCCCGCATCCTCTCCAACACCTATTATAGCTTGTATTCTTGAAAATCACCATTTTAATTGGGATGAGATGGAATCTTAGTGTAGTTTCAATTTGCATTTCTCTTACTACTAAAGATGGTGAACATTTTTTTATATGTTTGTTGATTGCTTATAGATCTTCTTTCTGTGAAGTGTCTGTTCATATCCTTAGCCCATTTGTTGATTGGGTTATTTGTATTCTTTGTGTAGAGTTTTTTGAGTTCTTTATATATTCTGGAAATTTGTGCTCTATCTGATGTATGAGTGGCAAAGATATTCTCCCACTCTGTAGGCTCACTCTTCACATTGCTGATAGTTTCCTTTGCTGAGATAAAGCTATTTAGTTTGAATCTATCACAGTTGTTGATTCTTCCTGTTAAGGAAGTCTGATCCTAAGCCAACAAGTTGAAGATTTGGAACTACTTTTCTTCTATAAGATGCAGGGTCTCTGGTCTGACTTTAAGGTCCTTGAACCACTTTGAGTTGATTTTTGTGCAGGGTGAGAGATAGGGGTTTAATTTCATTTTGTTGCATATGGTTTTCCAGTTTTCCCAACACCATTTGTTGAAGAGGCTATCTTTCCTCCATTGCATTTTTTGGCACCTTTGTCTAGTATGAGAAAATTGAATTTATTTGGGTTTGTGTCCATGTACTCTTTTCTCTACCATTGATCTACCTGTCTGCTTTGGTGCCAATACCATGCCATTTTTCTTACTATTGCTTTGTAGTATAGTTGAAGTTCTGATATTGTGATACACCCTGCTTCATTCTTCCTGCTAAGGATTGTTTTAGCCATTCTGGGTTTCTTATTCTTCCAGATGAATTTCATGATTGCTTGCTCTATTACTGTAAGGAACGTCATTGGGATTTTAATTGGAATTGCATTGAATCTGTATAAACTTTTGGTAGTATGGCCATTTTGACAATATTAATTCTGCCTATCCTAGAACATGGGAGATCTTTCCATCTTCTAAGGTCTTCCTCAATTTCTTTCTTCAATGTTTTGTTGTTTTCTTTGTAGAGTTCCTTTACCTCTTTGGTTAGATTGATGTCCAAGTATTTTAATTTTTTTTGAGGCTATTGAAAATGGAATTGTTTTCCTCATTTCCCTTTCAGCTGTTTCATCGCTTGCATATAAAAATGCTTTATATTTATGCATGTTGATTTTATAGCCTGCTATTTTGCTGAATTCATTGATGAGGTCTAGAAGTTTTCTGGAGGAGGTTTTTGGATCCTCTAAATAGAGAATCATGTCATCAGCAAATAGTGACAGCTTAAGTTTCTCTTTTCCTATTTGCATCCCTTTAATTTCTTTAGTCTGCCTAATTGCTCTGGCTAGAGTTTCAAGGACAATGTTGAATAGAAGTGGTGAAAGAGGACATTCCTGTCTTGGTACCATTTTAAAGGGAATGGTTTCAGTTTTTCTCCATTAAGAATGATGTTGGCCATGGGCTTAGCATAAATAGCCTTTACAATGTTCAGGTATGTTCCTTCTATTCCTATTTTTTCTAGTGTTTTCAGCATGAAGGGGTGTTGTATTTTGTCAAACATTTTTTCTGCATCAATTGAAATAGCCATGTTTCTTATCCTTAAGTCTATTGATATGATGGATTACGCTTATTGATTTACAGATGTTAAACCTTCCTTGCATTCCAGGGATGAACCCCACTTGATTGTGGTGCACAGTTTTCTTAATAAGCTTTTGGATATTGTTTGCCAATATTTTGTTAAGGATCTTTGCATCAATATTCATCAAGGATATTGGTCTAAAATTTCCTTTCCTTGATGTGTCTTTTCATGGTTTGGCTATGAGGGTGACATTAGCTTCATAGAATGAGTTTGGTAGGGTACCCTCTTTTTCTATTTCCTGGAATACTTTGAGAAGTATTGGAATGAGATCTTCTTTGAAGGTCTTGTAGAACTCAGCTGAGAATCTGTCTGGTCCTGGACTTTTCTTGGATGGTAGATTTTTAATGGCTTCTTCTATTTCATTGCTTGATATTGATCTGTTTAAATTGTGTATGTCCTCCTGGTTCAGTTTGAGAGGAGTATTTGTCTCTAGAAATTTGTCAATGTCTTCAGTAGATTCTATTTTTTGGAATACAGATTTTCAAAGTAACTTCTAATTATGTATCTCAGTGATGTCTGTCGTTATATTTCCTTTTTCATCACAAATGTTAGTAATTTGAGTTTTCTCTCTCCTTCTCTTTGTTAGTGTGGCTAAGGGTTTGTCTATTTTGTTTACTTTCTCAAAGAACCAACTTTTTGTGTAGTCAATTATTTGAATTGTTTCTATTGTTTCAATTTCATTGATTTCAACTCTGATTTTAATTATTTCCTGTCTTCTACTACTTTTGCTGTTATTCTGTTCTTCTTTTTTCTAGAGCTTTGAGCTGTAATGTTAGGTCATTTAGTTGTTGCCTTTTCATTCTTTTCTGGAATGAGCTCCATGCAATGAATTTTCCTCTTAGTACTGCTTTCATAGTGTCCCAGAGATTTTGATATGTTGTATCATCATTCTCATTGACTTCTAAGAATTTTTTTATCCTCTCCCTGATGTTTTCTGTTATCCATGTTTCATTCGATAGCATATTATTTAGTCTCCAGGCGTTGGAGTAATTTATGTGTTTTATTTTTTTATTGATTTCTACTCTGAGTCCATTATGATCTGATAGAACATAAGGCAGTATCTCTATTTTTTTGCATTTCCTAAGGGCTGCTTTGTGGCATAACATATGGTCTATTTTCGAGAAGGTTCCATGTGCTGTGAGAAGAAAGTAAATCTGCTCATTGATGGATGGAATATTCTGTATATGTCTATTAAGTCTAGATTATCGATTGTGTTATTGAGTTCTATGGTTTCTTTGGATGGTTTTTGTTTGGAAGATCCATCTAGTGGTGACAGCGGTGCATTAAATTAACCCAGAATAATTGTGTTGTGGTCTATGTGATTCCTGAAATTGAGAAGGATTTGTTTGATATACAGGGATGCACCATTGTTTGGGGCATAAATATTTACTATCATTATGTCTTCCTGATTTATGGTTCCCTTAAGCAGTATGAAATATCCTTTATCCCTTCTGACTAACTTTGGCTTGAAGTATACTTTATATGATATAAGAATGCAAACCTCTGTTGTTTTACTGAGTCCATGTGCATGGTAGGTTTTTTTCCCATTCTTTCACATTTAGTCTGTGTATGTCTTTTTCTATGAGATGAGTCTCTTGCAGGCAGCATATTGTTGGGTCTTTTTAACCCATTCTGCCAGTCTATGTCTTTTGATTGATGAGTTTAGACCATTAACATTCAGGGTTGTTATTGATATATGATTTGTATTCCCAGTCATTTGGCTTATTTTTGGTTTTTAAGTTGGCTTGGTTTCTCCTTTGAGTGGTTTTTCTCTAAGGTAGTTCCTCCCTTTGCTGACCTCCATTGTTGTTTTTCACTTCCTCCTCATGGTATATTTTGTTGAGAACATTATGTAGCACAGGCTTTCTATTTTTAAACTCTTTGAACTTTTATTTATAATGGAAGGATTTTATTTCATCTTCAAATCTGAAGGTTAGTTTTGCTGGGTATAGGATTCTTGGTTGGCAAACATGTTCTTTCAGAGCTTGAAATATGTTGGTCCAGGCCCTTCTAGCTTTTAGAGTCTGGGTTGAGAAGTCGGCTACTATCCATATTGGTCTCCCCCATATGTAATCTGATGGTTTTCTCTCGTGGCCTTCAAAATCCTATCTTTTATTTTGAATGTTAGGCATTTTCATTATAATGTTCCTTGGTGTGGATCTGTTGTTATTTTGTGAATTTGGTGTTCTGTAAGCCTCTTTATTTTATTTTCCATTTCATTTTCAGGCTTGGGAAATTTTCTGATATTATTTCATTGAACTGGTTGTTCATTCCTTTGGTTTGTATCTCTGTGCCTTCCTCAATCACAATAATACTTAAATTTGGTCTTTTCTTGATGTCCTATAGTTCTTGGAGATTCTGTTCATGATTTCTTACCACCTCTCTCTTTGGGCAACTTTCTTTTCTTTCTTTTTTTTTTTTTTTTCAGTACTGGGGACCAAACTCAGGGCCATGTGCTTGCAAGGCAAGCACTCTACCAACTGAGCTATCTCCCTAGCCCGCAACTTTATTTTCAAGATTCAATATTTTTTCTTCATTGGCTGAGGTTCTGTCTTCCAAGTGGTCTAGTCTTTTGGTGATAGTTTCCATTGAGTTTTTTACTTGGTTTATTTTTTCCTTCATTTCAAGGATTTACGTTTGGCTTTTTTTTTTGAGGATCTCTATCTCTTTGTTGAAATGATCTTTTGCTTCCTGCAGGTGTTCTTTCAGCTTATTGGTATTATCATTCATTGCCTGCATTTGCTCTCTTTTCTTATCCTTTGCTTCATGAATCATCTTAACCTGAAGTCCTTTTCTGACATTTCTTCTAACATGCTGTCATTGGATTCTATTAATATAGAATCTGGATTGCTGGATCATTTTCTTCCCTTGTTTTTTCATGTTGTTCATGTATCTTTCCCTCTAGCAGTGCAGATCTGGGGTATTGCAGATTTCCCCCTATAGGCTTATAGTGGCCCTATAGGTTTCCAACACCCTTTCTTTAAGGGGAGATCAGTATTAGCAGTGCCCAATTCAGACACTATGCAATCCTAGATCAAATAGCCCCTATGAGGACAATAACAAAATTGTCATAATAAACAGAATGAGTTCAAATATTATCTTCAATAAAACAAACAGATTTGCAATAAGGTCTGCAGTTTCTAGTGGAGGACAAAGAGGATGCAGAGGAATGTTGTATGTGGCTGTTAATGGGATGAGAAAAGATTATACAGAAGTTCTAGATAATAGAAAGTGTGAGAGTGTAGTCAAAAGAAATTGGATGTTAGCATGCAAAAATGGAGAAAGAGACTCTGAGGGAACAGGTAAACAAAAGGAAAAAAGAACAACAAAAGTAAAGAAAGGCAGGATGTAGTTGGTCAGGCAGGGGTCCTGGAAGTCCGGTGTGTTTGGTGTGGTTGTGGGATCCTGGAAGCTGGGTGCAATCAGTTGGTCTGGGTCCCGGTAATAGGGCACAGTCAGTTGGTCTGGGCATCCTGGTGGCAGGGTGCAGTCAGTCGATGTGAGGGCTCCAGAAGCAGGGAGTGATCAGTCAGGCCTGAAGGATCCTGGAGACGGGGCTCAGTCAGTCTGGGCAGGGGTCCTACAGGGCTTGGCTGATGTCTAAAAATGGTGGCAGCCTCATGTAATCAAACCTGCATGTACTGTGACAGAGAACTTCCAGGCAACAGTAGGCAGCTGGTGCTCCAGTGGTGGTCAGTGATCTGTTTGCTGACTGTTGTCGGATGATCGGGAGCTGAACCTTGTGGGTTGGGTGATGAATAGGTGTAAGGCAGGTGATGGACAGGTGGGAGGCAGGCAAATTGCGGATGATAGGCACCTGACAGTGAGCAATCTGCACTCAAAAAAGGCATCAATATGCTGGCAGACTGCAGGTGATCACACCAGACAAATGGGGTAAACACCAGGGAATAGATAAGCAGCAAAAACTGCCTCACCAAGAAACAGATATCCTCTGCTTGAAACCGGAGTTATGGAGCGACAAGGAACACAGCCTCCCTCTAGTCCACCATCTTGGATTTCCTGGTTTTAAGCCTTTTATCACAATGAGAAGTGCCTTTTCAGAGATAAATAACTTTCCATTTTTGTTTGTTTGTTTTCTTCTTTAACTTGGTATCTCTTCCATTTTTTTTCTTGGAAGATTGCATGTGTCACCCTTTCACTTTTCTTTTGCATAATTTTTTATTTGGTAGAAGTGAAATTTTAAGTGTTTGTGTGTCCAGTTTATGTGCAAGTATAGCATGTTGCTTTACCCATTCATAGTACAGCTTTTGATCTGAAGTGCTTTTATACAAAGACTTTAATTTTAATAATAAAACATTTTGTTGTAAAAAATATGAATTTGGAGAACACTCACCTTAGCAGACATGGAGAAACACAGAATGGATGGAGATCATTGGACACTGAGATACCAAATTTGAACAAATAGCTAATCAGTAATTTGGACCAAGACTTTAATGTTTATTTCCATTTTTCTTTTCATATGTTTTGATTTTTTAGGGCATAGTAGTATAGGGAATAATTACAGCAATGTTTGTTATGTGAACTGGACATTTAGTAGGCAAAAATAAATTGACAATAAATGGACTAAAATAATTCAATATACAATTTAGAATAAGCTGCATGGTGAGCTCATATAATTGTTTTTACTTTTCCTTTCAAACTTTTTCATTCTCTGAATTAAAACAAAATATAAGCATATACGAAACATGTAATAGATGAGTTGTGTTTTCCAACTAGGCAAAACTTTGGATTTATGCCACTAAAAGACATTTTCTTCCTTTCTCTATTTCACCAGTCTTCCTTCTTTATAAATCTTGTTGCTTAACTTTCAGTTTATTCATTCAGTCTTCCTTTTCTTATCTAAGAGATTCCATATGAATAACTTTAAGGGAATCTTGAAGTAATGTTTTTTCTTACAAATATAATTTTCCAGTTCTTCCATAGTATTCCAGTTAAAAACACATGTCACAAATCTTTTTCTTCCCTGTATTTCACCACTCAGAATTCTCCAATTAATCATTGATACACCTAAATAGTCTGCTTTTTAATACAATTAATATCAGGCTAAAACTTTAGAGATTTGATAGGCATTGAATAATTTTTTTAATTTCCAGAAGAAAAATCAGAATATCTCATGACTATCAAAATGAGGCTCAATGGAAACTACATTTAAGACTTTGACTAAAAGGAGAAAAGAATCTTGTGTCTAAGTACTCCAAAGACAAATTTCATAGGAAAAGAGGTTTTAGTTGAGTGCGTTACTTTCCCGACTTTAAATAGATAATGTATGATATCAGACACTTTGGCGTTCTATGTATAATTAATTGGTAGGTTAATAATGGACTTTAAAGAAAATTGACTCATTTATATTTGGGATGACATTAGATGCTAAAGTTAACTAAAATAGAAAAATACTTTGAATTTACTTTAATATTTTAAGTATATCTTTGGGAATTTCATTGTTTAGGAAACATATTTCCCTGAGTATTAATGGTCCAGAAAACTGACAATATATACTGTTCGTTATTGTGAAATGATGCCTTAGCTTTTGATTGAAACATTTACAAGGTTACTATGTCCTTCACGATGAAGGCACAATTAGTAACTCACTCAGGAGAACAATTAGACAGTTTTTTCTTTAGAAAATCCATTTTATTTGCTTGTAAAGAAAAAAAAATTATAAGACTTTTATTGTTATAAAAGCACTTGGTGAATTTTCCTATTTGGTTCATCTTCAGGAATTCCTTTATTATAGGCTCATCCCCTACCTTTTCCATTATCATCTCAATGCTATTAATTCACTCCTTCATTTATAAGTGTATACTGAATCAGACTAATTGATACAGATTTGAAAATGAATTCAATGTTATTTTTGTCAACTATAACTAGGAGGAAAGTTATAAAAATATTTGAAGTGCTATAATTGTTATAATGAATATCACTGCTAAATAAATTGGCACAAATTTGTCTTAAAAAACATACTCCAGTAAGAAAGTAAAGGATGATTTTACAGAAGTAGAGACATGCTGGATTTTGAAGGTTGAGAAGGTTTTTTTAGAGAATCAAGAGAAGTTTGGCGATAATATACAAAGCCTAACAAAATTGTGGTTACATGGTGTAATTGCATGTGTTTGCACAATTAATTAATTAAGGCTTTAAAATTGGACAGAAGTGCCAAATTTAAAAATTTAAGACTAGATATGTCTGAACTTCATCAATGTTTGTTGTTGCTTTTAATCTCGATAATTGTCATTCTGACAGAAGTGAGATAACATCTTAGAATAGTTTTGATTTGTATTTTTCTAATTGCTAGAGAAGTTGACCATTTTTTCATATATTTGCTGATCAATTGTATACCTGCTTCTCCTCTGAAGTGTCTGTTCATTTCCTTAACTCAGTTATTGATTGGGTTATTTGCTTTTTGGTGTTTTCTGAGCTCTTTATATGTCCTAGAGATTAATGAGTTATCTGAGGTATATATGGCAAAGATTTTCTCCCAAACTGTAGGCTCTCTCTTCACATGATTGATTGTTTCTGTTGTTGAGAAGAAGCTTTTTAGTTTGTGTCCATCCAATTTATTGATTCTTGATTTCACTTCTTGCACTTTAGGGGTCTTGTTAAGGAAGTCAGGTCCTAGTCCAATATGGTGAAGATTTGGCCTAATTTTTCTTCTAGTAGTCTCAGGGTCTCTGTTCTAGTGAGTAAATCTTTGATCCACAGTGAACTGAGTTTCATGCATGGTGAGAGATAAGGATTTAATGTCATTTTGATACCAGTGTTTTTCCATTTTTCCCAGCACCTATTGTTGAACAAACTATCTTTTCTCCAGTGAATGTTTTTGGCACTTTAGTGTGAGATAATTGTACATATGATGGTTTGTCTCTGGGTTGTCTATTCTGTACCATTGGTCTACATGTCTCTTTTGGTGCCAATACAAAACTGTTTTTATTACTATAGCTCTATAGTATAGTTTGAGATCTGGTATTGTGATGCCTCCTGCTTCACTCTTCCTACTAAGGATTGCTTTGGCTAGTCTGGATCCCTTGTTTTTCCAAATGAATTTCATGCTTGCTTTTTCTAGTTCTATGAGGAACATCATTGGGATTTTAATATACATTGTATGAAGTTTGTATAAAGCTTTTGGTAGCATGACCATTTTGACAATATTAATTCTGCCTTTCCAGGAGCATGGGAGGAATTTCCATCTTCTAAGGTCTTCTTTAATTTCTTTCTTTAGTTTTCTGAAGTTTTCATTGTAGAGGTCTTTCACTGAACTCTTTTGTTGGATTGATTCCCAAGTACTTTTTCATTTTTGAGGTGATTGTTAGTGGGGTACTGTTCTTTACTTTTCAGTGGATTCATTATTGATATATAGGAATGTTTTTGATTTATGGATATTAATTTTATAACCTGCCACTTTGCTGAATTTATTCATTAGTTCGAGAGGATTTTTGGTATACTTTATGGATCTTCCAAATATAGAATCATTTAATCGACAAACAGTGATAGTTTGAGTCTCCTTGACTTATTGGTATACTTTAATTTCTTCCTTCTGCCTAATTGCTCTGGATAGAGTTTCAAGAACAATGTTGAATAAAAGTGGTGAAAGAGGGCATCCTTGTCTTCTTCCAGTTTATAGAGGGAATGCTTTCAATTTTTCTCTATTTAAAATTATGTTGTCCTTGGGTTTAGCATAGATGACTTTTATGATGTTGAGGTATGGTCCTACTATCCCTAGTTTTTCTAGTGTTTTGAACATGAGGGGGTACTTTATTTTGTCAAATGTTTTTCTGCATCTATTGATATAATATAATTCTTGTTTTTAAATCTATTGATATGATTAATTACATTTATTTATTTCCATATGTTGAAACAACCCTGAATCCCTGGTGCACGATCATGGTGCACTATCTTTTAATATATTTTTGTATCCTGCCGGGGTCCAGGCCTAGCAGGAGTCCATGGGTTCCACACAGGTAAACGTGGTGCAGGGAGACAGCATCAGTGATGGATGGAGAGTGAAAGACACAGACTCTAGATTTGGTGCAACCAATCCCACTTTATTCTGGGGAAGGCTGGGTTTATATACATTTTTCTTCACGCTTTAATGGCAGTCTTGTGGTTAATATTAAAGAAGTTTCCAAAGCATAGGCAGAAAACAACAACATTACAGATTATCCTTACCTAATCACAATTGTTTTAAGAAAATCTAACTATGTCAATGAGCTAATACAATATTTATTTCCTTAATATCTAAACTCTATGTGACCTAAGACTATTTTTATTACTCTCACAGTTAAAGCTATAGACAAGTAATCTCATGTGACCATCTCTACTAGGTCCATCTGGTTAATATCTAAATTGCTGAGTTAAGGGCTACAGGAGGGCAGCGGTCCTAATGGTTATTGTGTACCAACGTTTATTATAGGGGTGACATATTCTTTGTAGGAAGGAAGGAAAGTTGTGAAACCTTATTTTTTTTACCTTACTACCACACAAAAACAAAACCATTGTTAGAATTTAACCAGCCTGTTGGAGACAAAGGGAGATCTATAACTATTTTCTCCAGAGGCTTTCAGGGACTCATTGCATGGTTGCAAAATTATTTTTGACTTTGCTAGTGATAGAGACCCATTGCTTTTCAGATTGTAGGTAATATTTTCTGGAATTTTTGTTGTATTCCCCTCATCCCCTTAAGCAATCCATTCAGACTGAAATGAGTAATATATTATCAGAAAAACACAGCAGAAAAAACACCATGCTTCAGAGCAAAACATCTGGCAATTCCTTTTAGGATGAGCCTTTGCAATCATCCTCCAGAGGATTTTATCAAGCACTGTATGGAATTCCGGAGGCCCCCGCAGTATTCCAGGATTTTATTGAGAATTTTTGCATCTATGTTAATCTGGGATATTGGTCTTAAGTTTTCTTTCCCTGATATGTCTTTGTCTGGTTTGAATATCAGGGTAATATTAGCCTCATAGAATGAGCTTGGAAGGGTTACCTCCTTTTCTGTTTCATGGAATAATTTGAGGAGTATTTGTGTTAATTCTTTTTTGAAAGTCTTGTATAATTTAACTGAGAGTCTGTCAGTCCTGGACTTTCCTTAATTGGTAGACTTTTAATGATGTTTTCTATTTATTTACTTGAAATTCTTTGGTTTAAATTTTGTATGAACTCCTGATTCAATTTAGGTAGGTCATATGTCTCTAGAAATTTCTCAATGCATTTAACATTTTCTCTTTTATTGGAGTATAAATTTTCATAATATTTTCTAATTATCTTGTGTATTTCAGTTGTGTCCATTTTGATATTTTCTTTTCACGAACTATTTTACTTACTTGGGTTCTCTTTGTTAATGTGGGTAAAAGTTTATTAATTTTTTTCAAAGAACAAATTTTTATGACAATTTTTTCAGTTTATTTTGTTTCATTTTCTTTGATTTCAGCTGTGACTTTAATTATTAATGTCTTCTACTGTTTCTGGTGTTGATTTGTTCTTCTTTTTCTAGGGCTGTGAGATGTAATGTTAGATCACTTATTTGTTGACTTTTTATTCTTTTAATAAATGAGCTCATTACAAGTAACATTCCTTTTAGTACTGACTTCACAGTGTCCCAGATACTTTCGTATGTTTTATCAGTGTTCTGAGTTACCTCTAAGTACTTTTTTCTTTTCATCCTTGATTTCTTCTACTATCCATTCCTCATTCAATAATATATTGTTTAGTCTCCATGTGTTAGAGTATCTCCTATTTTTATTTTATCATTTATTTCTAATTACAGTTCCTTGTGATCTGATAGAATACAGGGTATTATCATCATTTTTTTGATTTAGTAAGAGCTGCTTCATGGCACAGCATATTGTCTATTTTAGAGAAAAATCCATGTGCTGCCAAAAAAGAACTGTATTCACTTATTGATGGATGTCTGCTAAGTCTAAATTATTGATTGTATTATTTAGTTCTACAGTTTCATCTAGTTTTTGTTTATAATATATGTCCAGTAGATAGAAAGGTGTGTTGAAGTCACCCCATAATATTTTGTTGTGATCTAATTGATTCTTGAAGTTGAGAAGGGTTTGTTGTTCATTCATATATGCTCCATTGTTTGGGGCATATTTAAATATTCATAATGCCTTTCTATGTATAGTTCCCTACAGTAGAATGAAATGACCTGTTTTGTCCCATCTGATTATCTTTGGCTTGAAGATCACTTTATCTGATATGAGAATCTAAACACCTGCTTTGTGTGCAATCCACTTGAGTGATATGATTTTTCCCATCCTTTAACCTTAATTTGGTAGATGTCTTTGCCTATGAGATGAGTCTCTTGCAGACAGCACATTGTTAGGTCTTGTTTTTAATCTGATCTACAAGTCTGTCTTTTTTTTTTCTTTTTTTTATAGTAAACAAATGGGATACATGTTGTTTCTGTTTGTACATGGAGTCAAGGCATACCATTTGTGTAATCATAAATTTATATAGGGTAATGTTGTTTGATTCATTCTGTTATTTTTTTGCCTCCCCCCACCCCTCCCACCCCACTTTTCCCTCTATACAGTCCTTCCTTCCTCCATTCTTACCACCCTCCTTAACCCTAATCCTAAACCAAAACCTAACCTTAATGCTAACCCCTCCCACCCCCATTATATATCCTCATCCGCTTATCAGCGAGACCATTCATCCTTTGGTGTTTTGAGATTGGCTTATATCACTTAGCATGACATTCCCCAATTTCATGCATTTGCCTGCAAATGCCATAATTTTATCATTCTTTATGGTGGAGTAATATTCCATTGTATATATATGCCACAGTTTCTTTATCCATTCATCAATTGAAGGACATCTGGGTTGGTTCCGCAATCTGGCTATGGTGAATTGAGCAACAATGAACATTGATGTGGGTGCATCTCTGTAGTATGCTGACTTTAAGTCCTCTGAGTATAGGCCAAGGATTGGGATAGGTGGGTCAAATGGTGGTTCCATTCCAAGCTTTCTGAGGAATCTCCATACTGCTTTCCAGAGTGGCTGCACTAATTTGCAACCCCACCAGCAATGTACGAGTGTACCTTTTTCCCCACATCCTCACCAACACCTATTGCTGCTTGTGTTCTTGATAATCGCCATTCTAATTGGGGTGAGATGGAATCTTAAGGTAGTTTTGATTTGCATTTCTCTTATTACTAGAGATGTTGAACATTTTTTCATATATCTGTGGATTGCTTGTACATCTTCTTCTGTGAATTGTCTGTTCATTTCCTCAGCCCATTTGTTGATTGGATTATTTGTATTCTTGGTGTAGAGTTTTTTGAGTTCTTTATATATTCTGGAAATTAGTGCTCTATCTGAAGTATGAGTGGCAAAGATATTCTCCCACTCTGTAGGCTCTCTCTTCACATTACTGATAGTTTCCTTTGCTGAGAGAAAACTTTTGGGGTTGAGTCTATTGCAGTTGTTGATTCTTGCTTTTATTTCTTGTGCTATGGGAGTCCTGTTGAGGAAGTCTGATCCTAAGTCCACAAGGTGAAGATTTGGACCTACTTTTTCTTCTATAAGATGCAGAGTCTCTGGTCTGATTCTGAGGTCCTTGATCCATTTAGAGTTGAGTTTTGTGCAGG
Organism: Sciurus carolinensis; assembly: GCF_902686445.1. Taxonomy (NCBI): domain Eukaryota; kingdom Metazoa; phylum Chordata; class Mammalia; order Rodentia; family Sciuridae; genus Sciurus; species Sciurus carolinensis. The sequence goes on from NW_025920141.1 coordinate 1,777,787, forward strand.
GTGAGAGATAGGGGTTTAATTTTATTCTGTTGTATATCGTTTTCCAGTTTTCCCTGCACCATTTGTTGAAGAGGCTATATTTTCTCCATTGCATATTTTTGGCACCTTTGTCTAGTATGAGAAAATTGTATTTATTTGGGTTTGTGTCCATGTCCTCTATTCTTTATCATTGACCTACCTGTCTATTTTGGTACCAATACCATGCCGTTTTTGTTACTATTGCTTTGTAATAGAGTTGAAGATCTGGTATTGTGATGCCCCCTGCTTCGCTCTTTCTACTGAGGATTGTTTTTGCTATTCTGGGCTTTTTATTCTTCCAGATGAATTTCATAATTGCTTGCTCTATTTCTGTAAGGTACATCATTGGGATTTTAATTGAATTGCATTGAATCTGTATAGCACTTTAGGTACTATGGCCATTTTGACAATATTAATTCCGCCTATCCAAGAACATGGGAGATCTTTCCATCTTCTAAGGTTTTCTTTAATTTCTTTCTTTAGTGTTCTGTAGTTCTCATTGTAGAGGTCTTTCCTCTCTTTTGTGAGATTGATTCCCAAGTATTTTATTTTTTTCGATGCTATTGGGAATGGGGTAGTTTTCCTAATATCTCTTTCTGAAGATTCATCACTTATGTATAAAAATGCATTGGATTTATGAGCATTGATCTTGTAACCTGCTACTTTACTGAATTGACTTATGAGTTCTAAAAGTTTTCTGGTGGAATTTCCAGTTTTCTCTAAATATAAAATCATGTCATTAGCAAACAGGGATAGTTTCAGTTCTTCTTTTCCAATTCGTATCCCTTTAATTTCTTTGGTTTGTCTAATTGCTCTGACTAGAGTTCAAAGATGAACTTGAATAGAAGTTGATGAAATTGGAGAATATCATGCTAAGTGGTATAAGCCAATCTCAAAAAAACAAAGGACGAATGATCTCACTGATAAGTGGATGAGGACATATAATGGGGGTGGGAGGGGTTAGCATTAGGGTTAGGGTTAGGGTTATGGATAAGGAGGGTGGTAAGAATGGAGGAAGGAAGGATGGTATAGAGGAAAAAGAGGAGTGGGAGGGGTGGGGGGAAGGGAAAAAATAACAGAATGAATCAAACAATATTACCCTATGTAAATTTATGATTACACAAATGGTATGCCTTGACTCCATGTACAAATAGAGAAACAACATGTATCCCATTTGTTTACAATAAAAAAAAAATAGAAGTGTTGAAAGAGGCCATCCCTGCCTGGTTCCAGTTTTTAGGGGGAATGCTTTCATTTTTCACCATTTAGAATGATATTGGCCATGGACTTAGCGTAGATGGCCTTTATAATGTTAAGGAATTTTCCCACTACCCCAATTTTTTCTAGTGTTTTGAGGATGAAGGGATGCTGTATTTTATCAAATGCTTTTTCTGCATCTATTGAAATAATCATGTGATTCTTAACTTTAAGTGTGTTCATATGGTGAATGACATGTATTGATTTCCAGATGTTGAACCAAACTTGCATTCCTAGGATAAAACCCACTTGATCTTGGTGCACTATCTTTTTAATATATTTTTGGATGCAGTTTGCTAAAATTTTGTTGAGAATTTTTGCGTTGATGTTCATTAAGGATATTGGTCTGAAATTTTCTTTCCTCAATGTGTCTCTGTCTGGTTTAGGTATTAGGGTGATATTAGCTTCGTAGAATAAGTTTGATAGGGTTCCCTCCTCTTCTATTTCATGGAATACTTTGAGGAGTATTGGAATGAGCTCTTCTTTAAAGGTTTTGTATTACTCTGCTGAGAACCCATCTGGTCCTGGACTTTTCTTTGTTGGTAGGCTTTTGATGACCTCTTCTATTTCATTGCTTGAAATTGATTTATTTAAGTTGTGTATATCCTCCTCGTTCAGTTTAGGTAATTCATATGTCTCTAGAAACTTGTTGAAGTCTTCGAGGTTTTCTGTTTTGTTGGAGTATAGATTTTCAAAATAGCTTCTAATTATGTTTTGTATTTCACACGTGTCTGTTGTATTGTTTCCTTGTTCATTCTGAATTTTAGTAATTTGAGTTTTCTCCCTTTTTCTCTTTGTTAGTGTGGCTAGAGTTTATCAATTTTGCTTATTTTTTCAAAGAACCAATTATTTATTTTGTTAATTTTCCAAATGTTTCTTTTGTTTCAATTTCATTGATTTTGGCTCTGATTTTAACTATTTCCTGTCTTCTACTGCTTTTAGTGTTGGTCTGCTCTTCTTTTCCTAGGGCTTTGAGCTGTAGTGTTAAGTCATTTATTTGTTGATTTCTACTTCTTTTGTTGAATCTGCCAATGAAATAAATCTTCCTCTAACTACTGCTTTTATAGTGTCCCAGAGATTTTGATATGATGTGTCTTTGTTCTTGTTTATGTCTAAGAATATTTTTATTTCCCTCCTGATGTCTTCTGTTATCTATTCATCATATAATAGCGTATTATTTAATCTCCAGGTATTGGAGAAGTTTCTGTTTTTTATTCTGTCATTTATTTCTAATTTCTATCCATTAAGATCTGATAGAACACAAGGGAGTATCTCTATTCTTGTATTTGCTAACAGTAGCTTTGTGGCATAAAATATGGTCTATTTTAGCAAAGGATCCATGTGCTGCTGAGAAGAAAGTGTATTTGTTCTTTGTCAGATGGTATATTCTATATATGTCCATTAATTCTAAATTGTTGATTGTGTTATTGAGATCTATGGTTTCTTTATTCAATTTTTGTTTGGAAGATCTATCCAGTGGTGAGAGAGGTGTGTTAAAATTGCCTAGTATTATTGTGTTGTGGTTGATTTCTGGAATTGAGAAGGATTTGTTTGATGTCCATGGATGAGCCAATGTTCGGGTCATAGATATTTATGATTGTTATGTCTTGCTGATTTATGCTTCCCTTAAGCAGCATGTAATGTCCTTCTTTATCCCTTCTGACTAGTTTTGACTTGAAGTCCATATTATCTGAAATGAGGATGAATACTCCAGCTTTTTTGCTGTGTCCATGTGCATGGTATTTTTTTTTCCATCCTTTCACCTTTAGTGTATGGGTATCTCTTTCTTCAGATTTGGGAAATTTTCTGATATTATTTCATTGAATAGATTGTTCATTCCTTTGGTTTGTTTCTCTAAGCCTTCCTCAATCCCAATAATTCTCAAATTTGGCCTTTTCATGATATCCCATAATTCTTATAGATTCCATTCATGATTTCTTACCATCTCTTCTGTTTGGTGAACTTTGATTTCAAGATTATTTTGTCTTCAGTGTCTGAGGTTCTGTCTTCCAGGTGTTCTATCCTATTGGTTATGCTTTCTATGGAGTTTTTAACTTGGTTTATTGTTTCCTTCATTTCAAGGGTTTCTGTTTTTTTTTTTTTTTTCAGTATCTCTCTTTATTGAAATGATCTCTTGCTTCCCGTATTTGGTTTTTTAACTGTTGATTGGTGTGATCATTTAATGCCTGCATTTGCTCTTTCATCTCCTCCTTCAATGCCTGCATTGGCTGTTTCATCTCCTCGTTTGCTTCCATGATTGTTTTAATTATGTACATTCTGAACTCCCTTTCTGACATTTCTTCTGCTGTGCTGTCATTGGAACTTATTGATACAGTATCTAGGTTTGTTTGGGACATTTTATTCCCTTGTTTTCTCATATTGGTCAGATGTCAGTGGGACTCTGTGATATTGCAGATTTCCTCTCTTGGCTTATAGTGTCCCTGTAGATTTCCAGTGTATCACCTCCAAGCCTTCAGTATCCTGAAATCTTGGAGGAATTTGATAATGCAATGCTTCTGAAGAAAACTGTTTGTTTGGAAGATCTATCCAGTGGTGAGAGAGGTGTGTTAAAATTGCCTAGTATTATTGTGTTGTGGTTGATTTCTGGAATTGAGAAGGATTTGTTTGATGTCCATGGATGAGCCAATGTTCGGGTCATAGATATTTATGATTGTTATGTCTTGCTGATTTATGCTTCCCTTAAGCAGCATGTAATGTCCTTCTTTATCCCTTCTGACTAGTTTTGACTTGAAGTCCATATTATCTGAAATGAGGATGAATACTCCAGCTTTTTTGCTAGCCCGTTACTGGTTCCAGGTCTTGGAGCTGGCTCTGTGTGGAAAGGCTTTCACTGGGCAATCTGCTCCACTACACTGGCCGTGAAAGGAGTCTGCTGCCTGAGGGAGCAGGGCTGCTTGGAGAAGTCCCTGGTTGCCCTGTCCTGGTCCCTGAAGCTGCCTGTGGGCCAGAGCTCACCACTGGCTCTGGGAGTTGGATCTGGTTCTGTGCAGAAAGGCTCTTACTGGGGTCCTGCTCCAAGAAGCTGGCCATGTGGGAGAAGCCCACCGCCAGAGGGAGCAGGGATACTTGGGGAAGACTCTAGCTGCCCTGCCCTGCTCTGAGAAACCACCCCTATCCAGGCCTGCCACCCGGGCTGAGCTTTACCTGGTGGGGGAGACTCACCCCATTGTTCTATTTTAGTCTGAGTCTCTCAATGCCCCCCCTTCTTGAATCCTGGGTTCTGGAGCAACAGGAGATGCAGTCACCCTCTAGTCTGCCATCTTGGATCACCCAAGTCTGTCTTTTGATTGATAAGTTTAGGACATTAATATTCAAGTTATTGCTCAGATATGTCTTGTACTCCCAGTCATTTTGAATTATTTATGGCTTTTAATATGATTTAGTTTCTCTTTTGACTATTCTTACAAAGTTCCTCCCTTTGCTAGCTTTCACATTTTTTTCACTTCTTCTTCATGGAATATTTTATTGAGAATGTTCTGTAATGCAGGCTTTCTAATTGTGAACTCTTTTAACTTGTATGTATCATGGAAGATTTTTATTTCATCTCCAAATCTTAAACTTAATTTTGCTGAATACGAAATTCTTGGTTGGCATCCATTTTCTTTCAGAGCTTGAAATATGTTATTCCTTATCATCCTAGTTTTGGCTGTCTGGATTGAGTAATCAGATGACATCCAAATTGGTTTTCCCCTAAACATAATTTGATTTTTTTCTCTCACAACCTTTAAGATTTTATCTTTGTTCTGTATTTCTGTCATTCTCATTATAATGTGTCTTGGTGTGGGTATGCTGTAGTTTTGTACATTTAGGGTGTTTAAGTCTCTCATATTTGATTTTTTTCATTTCATTCTTTAAGTTTGGTAAACTTTCTGATATTATACCATTGAAAAGATTGAATATTGCTTTTGTTTGTATCTCTGCTCCTTATTCTCTCCCAGTAACTTTTAAAATTGTTCTTTTCATGCTATTCCATAATTCTTGGAAGTTCTGTTCATGGATTCTTATCATCTTCTCTCTATCATCAACTTTATTTTCACTATTAAATATTTTGTATTTATTCTCTGAGATTCAGTCTTCCAAATGGTCCAGTCTGTTGATGACTGTTTCCATTAAATTTAAAATCTGAATTATTGATTTATTCATTTTGAGTATCCCTGCTTGGTTTTTTTTCTTACAGTCTCTAATCTGTATTGAAGTACTCTTTCACTTCCTTTATTTTCTCATTGATTTCACTTTTTACAGCATTCTTTACAGATTAGATTAACAATATACACATTCTAAACTTTTTCTTGGACATTTCTTCTTCAGTAACTTCTCTTGTTGGGGCATCTTGGTTTTTTTGTGGTATTTTTTTCTCTTGTTTTTTCATGTTTCTTCTGTGTTTTCCCATCACGTTGTATGGATCTGAGGCAATACAGATTCTATCCAGTAGACCTATATTGTCACTGAAGATTTCCAATACACTCAAGAGGGAGATCAATATCAACAACATTCAGTGCAATCAATGTACAACCTCAAATGTACTAAATCCCAGCAAGGCCTCCACTGCCCTTTTGCTATAAATAGCAATGATGAATTCAAACACTGTACACAATAGAAGCAGAAAATTTGCCAAATGGATTTCCAAATTCAAATATCAGACAAGAAAAAAACAGAAAGAGTGCAGGACATGGTGTTCATGAGGGAGAGAGAGAGAAGTCAGAAGCAAAAATCTACAGTAAAAATGGAGGCAGAACCAACAGAGATTGTTTGTTAGGTGGAGAAAAGTTAGAAAGGGAATCTAGGAAGACAGACAAGTGGAAGGAAGAATACATATAAAGAAAAGAAAAAAATCAAAAATATAAGAATATAGAGCAGAACTGTAAAACACAATGCGTATATGACTGTCTTCAACAAACTAATACACAATTATCTCCTTGCTCCAAATATGGTGGAGAGAGATATCAGAGAAGAAAAAAATAAAAATAAAATAAATCTTGGTGGAAAATTGAACAACTGTCTCTGCCAGTGTCCAAAAGCTTTCAGCCTTGTCTCTGATGTCCCAGAAGATTGCCTGGCCCAGTGAGACCCCGGCACACCCAGTCACTATCTCACCAATCTGGGTCTCAAATTCCTAGGTTCAGCCACATTGCAATTCCAAGACATCAGTGCCACTGAAATTTGGAAAGAGACCACAAGGGATGAGCAATTCTGAGTAACAGTAACTAGATAGCAGCAACCTGCACTCCCAGGAGGAAGACCACAGTTACAGCCAAACCTGTAGGCACCCCAACACTGAACCTCCAGGTCCTAGCCGGTGTCCCTGGACAGGGACTGGTGCGACCCAAGATGGCACTGGCAGAAAATTCACCTGCACTCTGCAGCACCTCCCCCCCCCCAAATAACCCAGGCTCTGGTTGGCATCTCAAAATTGATGTGGCCATGTCAACTAAACCTGGAGTCTCCCTGGCAGTGGACTTCTGGGCAGTGCTGTAAGTCTCAGTAGCAGGAGTGTGTGGCAGTAAGCAGGGGGTCAGCAGTAGTTGCAGGTGTCAGTGGCCTTGGCAGCAGATGTGGATACATGGCAACAGTGGTGGCAGCATCAATTGTGGCTGCAGCTGCCACAGCACCCACAGAAGAGACATCCAGGTAACTTCTGGGGAGTGACAGTATCTTTGGAGGCAGCGGTGTTGCCAGTAGCAGCAGTGGTGGCAGCATTGTAGATCATAGCCAGGTGTCTGAGGCAGTGTGGAGAGCAGCAGGCCTCCTGGTGAGGGCACCTGTGACATCTTCAACAGCAGCAGCAGTGCCTGGAGAAAAGATCTCTGGGTACCTGCAGCAGCAATGTCAGGGACAACTGTTCCTCAAGAGAAAATATGTGGGCAATGGCAGTGGTGCTCAGGACAGAGGTGCCTGGGACAAAGTCCTCCAGGTGTCCACGGGTAATGGGCAACAATGGCACCTGAAGAAATCACCTCCCATGTTCCTCAGGGAAAACTGCACCCTACCCCCAGAGAAGACCTCTAGACTGCAGCTCAGGCATCTGCAGTGGAGACATCTGCAGCAGCGGCCTAGGAATTTCTTTTAACCATTTATCTTTGCACAAAAAGCTTCCTGGTAAATGCAGGCCTATTGCCTAAATATAATCAGTTAAAAATGCAAATGAAAATGGGAAAAATTATTTGTAGAAGTGGTGTTCAACATTACACCAGCCACTGTTGATTTTCTCACTTAAATATATACAACACACACACTATTTCTAAGAATGACAGATATTAATGGAATCAAAAGTTAGCTCTCACTCATATAGGTGCAAATCAGATTTCAAATTATGTACTCATTTTCTTTATTTTGTTGGAAGCTCTTCCATCAATAATAGCATTTTACTTTCTATGGTATTTCAGTTTTCCAAAAGCAAACTCTGTATTCTATTTTGTTTCCTTAATTTGAATTTTTGTAGAAAATATTGAATTCTGTTTTTTTTTAACATTGTCAATTACCACCTTGAATTACTTCTTATGCAGCACAAGTGCAATAAACTGCTCATCAAATCATTAATTTTGATGATTAAAGTTAAAAGTTTGTTGTGAGATGTATTAGTGACTATATAGTAAGCATTTTAAAGGTATTAAAAACTATTCCTTGATCAAATCATTCATTTATTTAAGACACGTGTCAAATACCATAAACTTTAGTTAGGTGAAGAAGAATCTGCAAATGTAAGGCCAATAGAAAAATCTCCACATTTTGGATGGAGTCCAAGAAGTTCAACAATGGTAGAATGTTCATTCATAACTAAAACTCTAAAAAACAAATAAACATAAGTCCTAAAACTAAAATTTTCACAAGTGTGCTTCATATTTTAATATCCATGTTAAAAATGAGCTTTATTATCTTTTTTACAAAAAGCAATCCTTTGCTCTACTTAATGTTTCTTTCCTCTAATGGTTTCTCTTTCCCTGATTCTCAACCATTACAGTTTCTTGAACTCTTTGTACCTCATAGATATATAAGTAAATATTGCAAGGTTGTCTCCAAATCTACTTTAGACAAGAGTATGCTCCTGTTTCAAATCTTATACATGGGCTCTCTTCAGATTATTCTGTTTGCTGTGAAACACAACTGAAAACATCAAATTAGGGAAAAGAGTGACTCAGGCTTCCCCAGGCAATTAAGTGAATTAAAGAAAATTACTAGTGGATGCCTTATGTACAGCAGTGGCTCTGTGACTGAAGAAATATAACTTCTAGTCACACCAGTGATGATTCCCACTATGGAATTGAAATGATCATGAGTAAATATAATTACTTAGCATATTTAATAAATGTTGCTTGGGGTTCTGAAATAGCACTTAGTTCTACAATTACATAATGATGATTGTGGTAGTACACATTCAGTGGTACCTTAGGACACTATTCTAGAACACATAGAACATCCTGAAATGCAGCAGGAATGATTATGGGTAAGGAAAAAATGACAAATTGCTGCAAAAACTGATTACAAATCCATTTTTACTTACTTATTTTCTCATGTATTCTTTTGATAATGCAAGTTTGTTAAAATTATTTTTTCTAAAACTCCAATAGCTTAGATGTCCAAGCTGTTCACCTGAATTGCAAATTTCTTTTGTTCCTAGTAAGAAATTAGTATTTTTTATCACTTGAAGTGAAGTGCCCTAAATAAGATATAATTAGAAAATAAAACACTGCTGTTGGACTATGGTGATTGGCAGTAATTGATTTATAGGATGTAATACATATAAAATTACCAGAGAAAAGTAGTAATAGGAGGACAATAAGCTACACTTTTGATCATAAATATAAAATGTATACTCTTAAACATCATAAAATGATAAGAATGTTAGGAAATGAATATGAAGATAAATACTTATACATCTCATCTTTGAAAAATTATGCTGACCCATTAAGTCATGATTTATAATTAAAATGAAGTACTATTTACTTTTATCAAAAGTGTTTATTTTAAGCCAACCCCCCCCAAAAAAAAAAACCACAGGCCAAATACTTTCTTCGATATGAGGAAGCTAATTCACAGTAAGAGGGGGGAGGACGGGGAAGAATTGAGTTACTTTATATTATGTAGAGGGGAGTGAAGGGAGGAGAAGGGATATGAGGGAAGGAATGATAGTAGAGTGAAACAGACATTAGTATCTCATGTACATGTATGACTGCATGACAGATGTGATCCTGCAATATGTATAATCAGAAAAGTGAGAAATTACACTCTATTCATGTATGATCTACCAAATTGTATAAATGCATTCTACTGCCATGTAACACTAAGTAGAACAAATAAAATTAAGTTTTTTAAAAACTCATAAAAAAGTTTATTTTGTAAAAATTTCAGATGGTAAGAGTCTATTTGGAATATCAGGTTTTTGTTATAATAGTAATAAATGTTAGTCTTCTACTTCAAACCAGTAAAATGTTAGGAAAAAAATGTTCAATAATTTGAGAATCTTTTAATATTTTATCAAAAGGAGGTAAAACATGCTACTAGTTTCCTGGGACTAGGCATGACAGACTGGGTGACCACCTACTTGAAAACTCATTTGGTCACTGTTTGGCACATTAGAAATAGAAAATCAAACATTCTGCCTGTGGCTAGCAGTTATACTTGACTCTGAAGAATAGAAGACCTATAGCAATTTTTGGCATGTGACTAGCTCTGAGTTCCTCCATTTTGTAAAGCAATAGTTTGCTGTGAGTTACTCTGTTTTGAATATGAGTGACAAGTTAGAATGACGCTACACCTTGCTTGTACAAATAAAAAAACATCATTTATACAGCAGAACTTGAAGGATTAAACTGAAAAATAGATTGTGTTACTAAAAACAACCACCTTAAAGTTATTGAATTAAACCAGAAACATATAGATGCATGGGATTGTCAACCCTATGACAGAAAAAGCAGGTCTATTAGCTTATCAAACATACCACACCACCAAAGGTATCAACCCCTCAGCTGTGACCCATAAAAGGGGGAGAAACTCAGAACTGGACATGGCCACACAATGACCTCATTATCCAGTCACACATCAAGAGTCATGCTCAGGAAAATTGCCAGAGCAACAAACCTCTGATTCTATGTCCCTGGAATTCAATTCAGACCAGTTTCTCCTGCCCAGGACAATAACACATGACCTCTCCAACTGACTCTAAGCTGATACTATGAAACTGTTTCCCATCAGGACCCTTGCCTTGACAATCCTGATGAACTAGTTCCTTAAAACCCCTATCTAATTAGCTACAGTGACTCTACATTTATATATGCTTTCTGTCTTAGTTATAATCTATAATTCTGTGACTGTATAGCAATTTTCTTAGTCTTTCTATAAATCTTTGTGTGATTTTTGATGCGTTACAGATATTAAAAGTTAAATAGAAGTGGAGTAAAATAACTTGTGATTGCTTTAGTCATGACATCAAAAGTACCACTATCATTTTTGGTGAATTGCATCTGATGAAATGATATAGCTTTGAGCTCATGGTTATTCAATTAATCCCAACTCTGTGCAAAGAAACAATCAGGTGTGGTGAATGTTAGTAGGATAGCTCATTGATCTCATGGTTGTAGATCTTTTCAAATGCTCTAGGGATAAATACTTCCATGTCTCTTCTATTTTCTGGTGTTTGCTCCTGATACTGGGATTGTATATAAGAGGAGAATGAAGATAAGTCAAAAATTTTTAAATAGCTAAAAAATGAGATAGAACCATGAGAGTAGAAGAGCAGCTCTTGATAAGGCCTGTGGTGTCCATCACTGACCCCTTCCATGAAGTAACACTCTTCAATATGCCCTTGGGATCAGATTTCTACCTTTTCCAAACATGTATTTATTATTTCTTTAAATTTTTAAAAATAATGCATGATGATTGTACATATTAGGGGGCCCACAGTATGGTATTTTGATATGTGTATACAAATCAGGGTACTTAGAAAATCTATCACTTGGTATGTGGATTATGTCTTTGTGTTAGGGACAAATTTCTGTTGTCTCTTTTGAAATACATAAATTATTATTGACTATAGTCACCCTAATATGCTATGAAAATGTTACTTAATATCACCCACGTTTGATTTTGTATCTGTTAACAAATCTCCCTCTATCTGCCCCTTACCATCCTACCATTTCAAGCCGTGGGTAACCACCGTCCACTCCCATTCTGAGATGAATGTTTTTTAGCTTCTGCTTTGAGAATATTAGCATTTTAATCCCTCTGTTTATTCTCTCTTTTTAGAAAACTCTTTAAAGTAATAAAACCAAAAGAGAAACAACCAAGTTCTTTAAACAATGTGAAAATCTAAGGCTTATTCATAGATTTCAGGGGACACATCAGTACACACACAATTCCAGCTGACTACTAGCTTAACTTTGACACTTTCAGTCCCCCTCTTGACGCATCAAGAATGTTCAAGAAGTGAAATTGCAGTGTTTCATCAATCATTCCTATGAAATATTTAAAATGAGCCCCAGTTCAAGGAAAAAATGTGGCGTTGTTTTTCTTATAATAAAGATAATTGTTTGGGCAAGAGTTGGGTTCATAACCATTTTGCCCAACACAATGATTTTTGGCAATTCAAAATTACCAGATGTTCACATTACACATACTTATTAGTATACAGACTTTAACAAATCTTATAGTGCTGTGTTGGGTGAAAAACTTTTCTCAATATTTGACCCAAATTTTCCCAAGTGGAAATTAAAAGCCTTTATTTGTATTTCATTCTGCCTGCATTAAACACTGTTTAAATATTTTTTCTTCATTTATTTGTTAAATCTATTAAATGGTTTACCTAACAAAATAAATAAACAATTCAGAAAATAAACCAATTAATGAGTATAGATTTATTCATATAATTAGAAGGCATATATGACCACATTCTTTTATATATTTCTGAAAATTTGTAATGCAAATATAGACAGTAAGAAGGGGAAAATAAATATATGCTAGCAAATTCCAAAAAAAAAATAGTCTATAGTTGTCAGACATGAGAGTAGCACTGATCATCACTATTACCATCATCATCATCATTGCCTTAAATTTTGCCAGTATGTATTTTTTGTGGGTCTGATTCATGCACAACTCTAGAGAAAGAGAATAAATATACAAGTACTTTGTGTGTAACACAAAAGCACGATGGAAATAATTTTCTCAATATCACAAACCAGTTAATTTTCTAAAAATTTTGAACTAATTATCATAGATGTGTAGTGCTATATCATTTTGTTTTTAATTTGCATTTCTCTAATGTCTAACAATATTGAATGTCCTTATAAGTTTTCATTTGCCATTTTATATCTTCTTTGAATTCCCTGTTCCAATATTTTTCCCATTATAAAAACTGCACATTAATTGGGTTTTTTGTTCCTTATTGAGCTTTGAAGTTTCTTCACATATTGTTGGTAAATATATTGTTTGTATATATTTTGTCCTGTGTGGGATTTGCATTTTCATTTCCTTTAAAATGTCTTTAAATCTCAGAAATTTTTAAGTTTTCTATTTTTATAGTTTACTTTTCCTTCATTCTACATAAAATATTTGTCTACTCATAATTTTTTTGCATTTTTTCTCTATTTCAGATAAAATTTTCTAAGAAAGACATTCCTAAAGCAGACAAGAAGGCAGAAAAAACTAAACTTACCTAACATACTTATTAAGGCAGTAAGATATCACCATGGAATTTGAATATTGATAAAGCCTGTATAATATGAAACCAAGAAGAAAGTCATGCATATTGGATTTCTAAAAAGACTGAAAATCACAACAATTTAGAGGAGAAGGAAGGACTTTGAAACAAATAATCTGAAAATGATTATCATTAAAGAACACTACAGATAGAATATTTCTCAAAGTATGGACAACAGTGATTCCATTTGTGTTAAGATACGTGGTGAAAGAAAAAAATTATTAAACTCACAGAAAATAATATAGAAAATTATATTTTGTCCTTAGAATATTGATAGGTTTCTTATAAATGACATGTAAGTAAGAATCACAATATTTAAATGTAATAAAGTCAATTGTTTCAACTAAATTAAGATAACTACTTATCAAAATAAACATTAAATGATTGAAATTTTTATAATGTTATAAAAAATAGCAAGTCTCAAAAATCTGTTAGAATACATTTATAACATATATAATAGATTTAACATTATATTATAAATACTAAAATGAAAGAATTGAATTTTATGTGTCAACATGGACACAATGTCAGAAAACAATATTGAAAAAGAGTAACATCTTTTTAAATGTTTATGTGTTGCAAAAGCATATTTATACATATGTTAGTAAAAATATTAAGCAATAAATGATGAAGGTATATTTGGGGACACAGAGATGCCATATTAGGATGTAAATAGAAAACATATTTGATTTTGGTGGTATCAATATTATAAACTGTGCATATTCTTTAAATGCTAATGTATTTGCTATTTTAACTTAAAATGGTAAAACAAATATGATCATGTGGCTCTTTGTCAGGTTATGTTGATTTTAATTACTTTTTATGAAATGAAGTTTACAGACCTGATTATTACATGGTTCTTGTTCACTATGTAGCCTTTATTCTCTGCTTATCTTCCATGTTACTATCTCCAATCATATTCTTCTGTTTCTTGAATTAATATAAATACATTTTAAAATTCTTATCAGCAACTGCCACGTAAAAAATATCTATTATGAGATTACTAAGTAATATAAATAAATATAAAGTATGGCTAATGACTTTTCAATATGTATATGCAACTATGTAGCTAAAACATTAGTAGTCTGATATATAATTTTAAGGACTCACTGTTGCTTGATTTTTTTGTCATAGCCCTAACTATAGAAATGATAGGAATTAATAATACATTAGAGCAATTCTTTCACTCTTTTAGTCTTAATAGCCAATGGGACAAAGGAGTTTTGGAAGGGCACAAAATCCACATCTAGTAAAAAATGCAACTGAATCAAAACTCACTTTCTAATGTTCAAATTTTAACCAATATGAAGTACAGACTCCCTATCTGATCTGCTGATATTAAATGTATTACTTAATTGTAGACAATGAATTTGAAAAGCGATCAAGATAGCTTTATGGTTTTCCTAAACATGACTAAACTTTAAACTGACTTCATCCTGCCTCTGAGCACCACATCTCCCTTTTATCAGAGCACTTACTTTAGAAAATTTAAAACTACAAATTGTTTGTCTTTTTGATGTGTATCATCTGCTATGATCCAGAAATTCCTATCTAAAGGATCAGAAAATCGTCACTTCAAAATGCAATTATCTAAGAAAACAGTGGATGTACCTGTCTGTGTCAGGGGACAGGAATCTAACTGTAATCAGCTACCACTGTAAACATGGACAAACTGACAGCATTGATCACCCTCCCCAGCATGTCCTCCATTATTTTTCCAGTACCTTGCTCATTGCTTCCAGTGTTCAAACATCCTCTTACCCTTGCTCTAGCAAAATTGATGTTAAATTCTCTCCTTTTGCAATGATGTTGAATGGAGACTTTCTTCTCTGATTGACTCGTAAAGTACAAGTTTTCTTTGATAAAAGTCAATTCTCCAATCATATAAGAAAGTTTGAAGTCACTGCTGCAGCCTAACAAAAAATAAAAAATAAACTGAAAAATCAGTATCTCTTAGATCCACCAGAAAAATGAGGTCATAAGGAAGACTGATAACCCCAGAATTTGAAAGATAAGCAGATACAGAGCATCACATCTTACTGAAGCCAGAATTCATGAACACAAATCCCCTTGGGAATCGAGCTCAGGGATGGCTGATCTAAATTTAAGGAACTACTACATGTTCAGAATGAACAAATATTAAAGTTTAAAACTCCAGAGAATCCAGTCAAAGAATTTCCCAAACTTCATAAGATCCTCTGAGATCTCTGGCATGTCCACATGTGAATACCAGGTATAAATCTCCTCATGCTTCCAGCAGAGTGTGTGGGGTCAAGGAGGAATTAATAATTTTTTAATATATCAGAGCAACCTCTTCCTAACATGCTCTTGTCTCTGGAAGTATTTTCCAGGACATAACATTATGGTGCTTTATCAGAGTCTAACTTAACTAGGGAAGAGAAATATCCCATTTCCAATACATTTTGATATTCTGAACTCCATAAAATAGGAGTTAGGGGTACTGAGAAATATCTATAACACTAGGGTGCTGGAACATGAAAGATTGAAACATAATTGCAGATCCATAGAGGATGTTAGTTCCCTACACTTTTTATTGCATTGCTAAAATATTTTTTTTTCAGTTACATATATTGGGTTCATCATGTCCATCTTTCAGCTAAAAATAAAAGGCATACCTAAAAACAAACAAAACAAAATGTTTGAAGAGGCAGAGATGGAATTAAACCAGACTTAGATAATGGAAGATACTGGAATTGTAAAGTAAGAACTGAAAAAATACTATGATTAATATACTAATAGCTTTAATGGAAAAAACATACAGCATGCAAGAATAGATGGATAATGTAAGCAGACAGATGGAAATCTCAGAAAGTGTCAACAAAAATGATAGAGATAAAAAATACTTTATTAGAATTAAAGAATGTCATTGATGGGTTTAGGGATAGACTCTACAGGGCCTGGAAAGAATCTCTGGGCTTGAAGTTATGACAATATGAAATTTCAGAACTGAAGTACAAAAAGAAAAAAAAAGAATAAAAATTAATTATAATAGATTATTCAAGAGGCATTGCACAATTACAAAATATTTTTCAGGTGAATATGGAGAGTACTAAAAAGAAAAATTAAATAGAAAGAAAGGAAGGCAATATTAGAAGAAATAATGACTGCAAATTTCCCAATCAATGTCAGATGGCAAACTGCAATTTCATGAACATCAGAGAACACAAAGCAGGATAAATTTCCAAAAAACAAAATAAAATAAAACAAATGTCCAAACAAACACCCCAAAATCCAATAACTACTCATATCATGTTCAAAAATTAGAAAACAAAAATGAAGAAAAAAAATTTGGAAGAAGCTAAGTTGGAGAATAATTTATGTTCAGAGGTGCAAAGATGAGAATAATATCAAACTTCTCTTCAAACACCACATAAACAAGAAGAGAGTGAGTTGAAATATTTACTATTGAGAGAAAAACAGTCACCACAACAAAATCACTACAAACCTAAAATGTTTTTTGCTGTATAAGTATCCTTTGAATTGCAGGAAAAATACTTTCTCAGATAAACAAAAGTTGAGGTAATCTGTTGGCATTTGTGCTATCTTCTAAGAAATGTTGAAGGAAATTGAGAGGGAGGAAAGATGATAGAGGTCAGCCCCTGCGATCTACACAAGGAAAGGAAGTGCATCAGAGAATGCATAAATAATTTCTAATAGAAAAATTTCTCAGTGAAAAAGAAAACAAGTCACTGGGAAGATGGTAACAATTTTGACACTTCACATTTACAACAAATGTTCCTGAGAACTATTGTTGCCTATTAAATCTGCAATAAGTTTTATCTGTTTCATTTATTATAGCCAACTGAAAGGCAAAACAATTTGTTTTAAGTGTAGCTTGGTTTTTTCTTAGATCCAAAAATATTTCAAAAAAATTACAAAATAAATGGAGAGAACACAGACGTCACAATTTCTGGGTGTCTAATTTGTTTACACTGTATTATCTCATGACAAACTACTCATATATACATTCAGCTTCAATAAACATAAATGTAGCTAATCCACCCTTTGGGGCTTGATTATGGCTCAGTGTTAGAGCACTCACCTAGCATGTGTGAGGTCCTGGGTTTAATCTTCAGCACCACATAAAAATAAAATAAAGGTATTGTGTCCAACTACAACTCTCTCGATCTCTCTCTCTCTCCTCTCTCTCTCTTCTATACTATATATATATTATATATATATATATATATATATACACACATATATATATATATAAGAATATACACTCTGTTCTGCTTCTGCCCCAGTGAAATGGGAAGCTCAACCTTAACAACATTAAACAAGATGAAAATGAAAATCAAGAAAAAACTTCAAAAGAAAGGGAAGAAAATCAAAAGGGAAATGAAGTGATCAGGCTTCAAAAATACTACATAGGTCTGGGGTCTCCTAAACAAACCCTAGATGATCAGGGAAGGGTTTCAGATTGTGGGTCTTAATGGAAACATCTCTGGGATTAACCTTGGGATATGGGGAAAAACCCAAAACTTAACAAGAAGACAACTTCATACAGTTTTCAAGTACAGATTTAAGTACTTCACTCTCTCTCCTCTGGAAAAACAGACAATACAGGAGATAATAAAGATGAACTGAGTGGTAGGTGTTTGGTTCTACCAAAAGAAAGGGGTATGAAAGAGCAAAAGAGGAGGTGGCATGGAAGGGGAGGATTGGAAGTGCACCTGTGAGAAGAGGCATCTCAGAGCCAGAGGAAGACTGCAGGGCAGAGTGCCTGGGTGGCACGTCACTGACCCAAGAAGGAGCTATGCCTACAAGCCAAGGTGGCCAGTCATTTGATGGCAGAGGATTAATTTGAGTTTGCCTTACCTAAGGAACAAAAATTAAGGTAGAAATGGAATGAGAGAAAATGAAACAAAAAAAAACTACAAATATTTTCGATAACTAAAACAATTCTATTTGTCCAGACTCAAAACCCAACATGGTTTTGATAGAAACTGGAGAGTGCCTTGCAGTGGGTCTGAGTCAAGCCTCTGACCTGATACTTGCAGTCTGGGTCCTGGGCACATTGTCCAATGACCCACAGGCAATTCTCAGATGTGACCACCGGTGACACAATGGGTCACAAGAGAGTTTGAGAGGATGGGAGGAGTCCTGTCCTGTCAGGGAGTGTCATCCATAGATGCAGGTCCCCCATCCTCAGTTTCACAGGGATGACTCTCCTCTGGAAGGGCCCTACTTACTAGTAGTGGGTAGCTCCTGAGTAAGCCTCCTATTCCAGTCTCATGTGGGTCACCATGTATGGCTTGTTTGGGTCCAAAAAGACAGGCGGTCACAAAAAATCATGTTAACTCCAGGTGTCTGTCACTCAAGCAGCCTCAGTCTGTGGTAATGACAATTTGACTGATCCTCACAAGGATATCCAAATGGTGACATCACAAAAGGGCAAATTTTGAAGAGATCCCATTGACAGGCATATGTCCTGGCTCCTTCATGTGCTAAGTTACATGGAAATATTTTGTTGGATTTTCTAGAAAGTTTTCAAAGTCTTAAAAGTATTAAAAAGGCAATTTTTCAAGAACAAATGTTTGTGCATAGAACCTATAAGGAAATCTACCGTCAAAACATTTAAACTTCTGCTTTCTATCCCACAGAGACAGGATGATGGTGGCACCAGGGAACAGAAAGCCAACACTCCTGCGCACAAAGAAAGAGGTTCCCTGTCAAACGTGTGTGCCACTGGTGAAGCATGTGTGGGGAACAGAAGGAAGTGAAAATCAAAGCAGCAAAGTAAAAAATCTGTAACATTGTTCTTGCAAACCCCTGGACACTCTCTGCTGTGAGCAAACCTATTCCAAGCTTCTGCTGGTTTGTAATTAGTTACAAACTAATTAACTGCTTCCTCTAATTAAAGGAATATATAAAACTTTTTATTAAAATATAACTGTAGTCTGAATGCTGGTGGGGAAGGCCTCGGTGATGGCAGGCAAGTGCCTGGCACTGAGGCCTCGCCTCGCCGCTAGCTTCCCCGTACAGCGGCCCCCGGGAGCGGACTGGCCCTGCGACGGAGCTTGCATGGGAGGACGGTCTGGACTATCCAGCTCATCCCGAACGTTGTGGAGCAGACGGGTCACAGCGAGCGCACCTATGACATCTAATCATGGCTCCTGCGGGAGCCCATCATGCGCGTCATGGGCCCGAATGATGAGTGTGGCCAGCCTGGTTATCACTCAGCTGCTCTCCCTGCAATTTGAGAACAACAAGAAGCCCATCCACATGTACATCAACAGCCCCGGTGGTATGAAGACTGCATGCCTGGCCATCTATGATACAATGCAGTACATTCTGAACCCCATCTGCACCGTGGTGCGTGGGTCAGGCCGCCAGCATGGGCTCCCTGCTGCTTGCTGCCGGCAGCCCAGGCATGTGCCACTCGCTCCCCAACTCCTGCATCATGATCCACCAGCTCTCAGGGGGTGCCAGGGCCAAGCCACAGACATTGCCATCCAGGCAGAGGAGATTATGAAGCTCAAGAAACAGCTGTACAACATCTATGCCAAGCACACCAAACAGAGCCTGCAGGTGATCGAGTCTGCCATGGAGCAGACCGCTACAGGAGCCCAATGGATGCCCAGGAGTTTGGCATCTTAGACAAGGTTCTGGTCCGTTCCCACCCAGGAAGGAGAGGATGAGCCAGAGCTGGTGCAGAAACAGCCTGCGGCCTCACCGACAGACCCTCCTGTGCCCCAAGCACCTGAGAGCCAGAGCTCTCCCCCTGGGGCAGCGCCAAGGCCTGGGCCAGCCAGACCCCGAGGCTGCCACCACTCACATCTCACTGCTTGCTGGGCCTGGAGCAGTCCCTGGAGGAACTTTGGATGCGGGGTGCCATGACAGGCAGGTCTGTCTGGCTGAGATGCTGTAATTTTAAATTAAATCTTTGTGTTCTTTAAACAAAACAAAAAAAATCAACTCTATTATCTCAGTGGCAGGTAGAAATTCACAATTAGTGACATGACTGGAAAAAATAGATCATAATATTTTGTGGAAGGAAAAAAAGGCTGTTGTAAAATTGTTTATTTACAGACATAAGTAGCCACAGAGGCAAACCAACATAATTACAGCTATCTCATAATGGACAAAGGAGAAAAGATAGCCTCTTCAACAAATGATGCTGGGAAAATTGGAAATCCACATGTAGCAAAATGAAATTAGACCCCTGACTCTCACTCTGCACAAAACACAACTCCAGGTGGATCAAAGACCTTGGAATTAGAACAGAGACCCTGAGCCTAATAGAGGGGGAAAAAGTAGGCCCAAATCTTCATCATGTTGACTTAGGGCCTGATTTTCCTAAAACAACTCCTAAAGCACAAAAATTAAGATCAAGAATCAATAAATGGGATAGATTCAAATTAAAAAGCTTCTTAGCAAAGAAAAAAAATCAATACCATAAGAGAAAACCTACGTAATGGGAGAAAATCTTTACTAAACACACATCAGATAGAGCACTAATCTCCAGGATACATAAGGAACTCAAAAACTTAACAAATAACAAACCAATCAATAAATGGGCTAAGGAAATGAACAGATATTTCACAGAAGATATACAATCAATCAAAAATATCTGAAAAAATGTTCAACGTCTGTAGCAATTAGAGAAATGTAAATCAAAATTACTCAAGATTTCATCTCACTCTAGTCAGAATGGCAATTGTAAAGAATACAAGTGACAATAACTATTGGTGAGGATGTTGGGGAAAAGATACACTCAAACATTGCTGGTGGGACTGCAAATTGGTGCAACCACTCTGGAAAGTAGTATGGACATTCCTCAGAAAACTTGGAATGGAACCACCATTTGACCCAGCTATTCCACTTCTCATTTTATACCCATAGGACTTAAAATCAGCATACTACAGTGACGCAGTCACATCAATGTTCATAGCAGCTCAAGTCACAATAGCTAAATTATGGAACCAACCTAGATGCCCTTCAACAGATGAATGGATAAAGAAAGTGTGGTGCATATACATATTGGAATAATACTCAGCCTGAACCAGGCTGCTTAGGGACCAGCACTGCTTTCATGGGTACATCTCCCTGAAAACTCTAGCAGGCCTTGGTCTTAGACCACCTTACCCCTTTCTTACTGTGTGACCACAGATGAGTCACTCAACCTCTCTGTGCCATAATGCCCAACCTACAAATGTCTATGTTGGCTTAGGTCAGTAGTTCTCCACATTTGTATGTAAGGTTTCCTCTTTCTTTTATTTTTCTTGACAAGCATTTATATATAGCATTGTAGATAAGTAATGCCAACCATGAGAGGTAGCACTCTATATCCTCATCTTACAGCTTGCAAAACTGAGAAGGCTCAAGAAATGAAGTTCAGTGACTCATAGGCAGAGTCCACACTAAGATCCAGTCTTCTGATACCAGAGCCTGCACCCCTAAGTGTTTCCCTGTGCTTCGAGATTCCTTGTAAGTTAAGTTTGCAGCCATTAATCAATTACCACAGAACATGGTTATGAACCCCATTTCCACATTCCCTAATACCTTGTCAGCATCTCTCCACAGCATTTCCTACGAGTCAGCAGCATCTCAGTCTCCAACGTGAGGCCGCCCTGTGTCCATCCCCTCTCCTTGGCATGGAGGTTGCATCTGAATGAGAATCATTTTAAGGACAGGCATTGTTCAATGGTTCCTGGGGCTGCTACAGGGCAGGGGGGAGGGATCTTTATAGAGTTGTTCTTCTGGGATTGTTACTATGACACAAAACAAGTGGTTACAAGAACAGAAGCAGGGAGTGCAACCCATTCGCTCCTCCTCTGAACAACAGGCAGAAGAGTGGGTGCATTCATAGAGGGAGCTAGGAGAGACCTTAACCTCCTCTCTTCCTGCTCTTCTCCCCTTCACCCTCCTTCCTGGAAATGAGTGCCTGCTGCAGGACCCAAGCCCCTAACGCATTAGCCACTGCTCCAGTTCCCAGTTGGCAGGGGCATTCAGTCTTCTGGCTGAGGCAGCTCCTTCCATGTATTCTAGAATCCTTACCCCTGAAGTCCCACAAAAGAGGAGAGGCAGAAAAGAAAACTAGCCCAGTCCCTAAAAGTGGGATTCTCATACCTGCAATGGTATTCCATTCACTGGCTAACTTTGGGCAAGTCACTTGATCTCTGGGGGATTCAGTCTCCTCATCTGGAGAATGGGAGCAATAAGAATAGTTTCCCTGTGACCCTGAGATCAGCTACCTACCTGAGCTGCTTGAATCCTGTTTATTTGCCTCTAAGATGGGTTTACAAGGATACCAAGACTCATGTAGTTACTTTGAACTTTCAGTACAGTCTAGAAAGGTGAGGTCAGTAAATATTTTTGGTAAGTATTTTCCACTTTGCAGGCCAGGTGGCCTCTGTTGCATTTACTCAACTCTGCCACTGGGGTGTGGCCAGAGTAGCACTACCTGAAATGTAAAAGAATGGGAGTGGTGTTGTTCCAGTGGAAATGTGTTTCTGGTTGGGCTGGGGGCATAGCACAGTGGCAAAGAGCTTGCCTAGCATGTTCTGGGTTCTGTTCCCAGCTCTGAATAATAATAATAATAATAATAATAAAATTATATATATGTGGATGCTTAAATTTAAGTTTAATATAATATTCACATCCACTGAATATTATTCTTCTTTTCATTTTCTTCAGTGTTTTAGAAGTGTGTGATTTATTTTTAGCTCACAGGTTCTATGAAAACAGTTGGTAGATGTGTTGTATACACCTGTGACCCCACACAGGTGCTAATGTGTACCTGGACCCCAGGCCCCCAGTCAATGTTCATGTTCTCTATTTCTGCTTAAATGCAAATTTCAGGAAGAACTTATGCGGGTCCTTGGTCCAAAATTATTTCCACTTCCAACAGTTCATGGATTGGACCCACAGAGCTGGCTGTTGGTTTCTGGAACCTAAATCTCCTAGCTTGCTTGAGGACTTTGCTTTCATTTCCCAAATGGGTCCTCCATCTGTGACCAGTCTATCAAAAAGTGAGGCTGCAACAGAGCTGATATTGGCAGTGAGCACATTTCTGTGTTTATCTATGATCTTTTTTCTCTTTAACTGCTCACAACACCCAAGGATGTAGCTTCAACTCTTCTACCAATTTTCAGAAGAAAAAAACAAGGTGAAGAAGGCAGAGTTGCAAATTCAGGGCTCACACAGCTGTTTCTGGCAGAGCAAGAAAGGAACCCAGGCTGCCAGTCCCCAAGCCCAGTCACACCCAGTCCTGGAGAGCCCACTTCAAGGTCCCTTTTCCCTGCAGTACATCTTTCCCTTTGATTCAGTGCAGTGGAACTGTTTTCCTGGAAAGAACATCTTTCTCCAAGTGAAGTGAGGTTTGGCATTGGGAGGTTGAGTGGGGAGATGGGGGCAGGAAAGTAACCAGCACACAAAATTTAAAAAAAAAATGAGATTTAGATATATATGTTGCATTCCCTGCACATCGTGGTGGAGGGTCCTGCCAAGACTGGGTGCTGTACTGTCACAGATGGAGGCAACAGTGTCCACCCATTGAAGCCCAGGTGCAGTGCAGGCTGGTAGGACTCAGGAGTGATCTGTCTCCCCTGGCAGGCTCTTTCTGTGAGGCAAGTGAGGTTGACTTGGAAGAACCCCAGGCACAATGAATCCCTCTATGGAATCCAAGAGTGGGAAGCAGGGAAGCCCTCATTCTCTTGCCAGGAGTTTTTAAAATAAACATAAATGGCTGATGTGGCCAGTTTTTCTCTGAATTTTTCTAACAACACATTTTGATCATTGTACATCTTCATATAAATGTGATCCCACATCCTCCCCTCCTCAGCACAGTGATGGGTGAGGAAAATTGGAAGACAGAATAATTGGATTTAAAAAATATAATCAATTTTTGTTTTATACTCATGTATGATTAAAACAAATTATAACTGCATAGAAGGACCTAAAACTAAATTGTCAGATCTCTCTCTGGAAATATTAATCCATGCAACTGACAATTTCTTATTGAACAATTACTATGTGTGGGGCAAAACTGACCACCTAGACCGTGCTGTGCTCTTGAGTTACAGAAGTGAGGAGAACAGCATCCCTGACCCAGGCCTATGCCTGGAAATGATCATGTTAACTGTTTCTTGCTTTACCTTCCCAGAAGTGATTTGTGTTATCCTTCTGCCTGAGGATCCTGAGGAGCTAGGACTACAAACATAGGCCACCATGTCTGACCTGATTTTTTAAAAATATGTCTGTTTTCCCTGCCCCAAGACCATAAGCCTCTTGAAGAAACACCTGTATCTTCTGCACATCTTCCCATGTCCAGCACAGGGAGTGGCATAGGGTAGGTTCACGGTAAATATTTTACCAATGAATTAGTGAATGCATGAATTAGTAAATGGATGAAATAGTGAATGGTGAATTAGTGAATGAATGATTTAGGAATGGATGGGTGGATGAATCTTGGCTTTCTATCCCTGTCCTATACTCCCCTCTATGGCCTGCTCAGGGTTTCATTGCTGAAGAGCTAGTGCACATTTCAAGACTATAAGTGGTTTCACTCATAAAAGACCTGGCAGAACAGTAGGCAGAAGACTTCGGGATGCAAGTGAGTTCTTTAAACACATGGTAAATTTCTTCATAGTCTAATGGTGAGGAAGTCTACGAGTCCCTCAAAAAGTTAAGCATAAAATGATCTTATGATCAAGGTATTCCACTC
Source organism: Sciurus carolinensis (assembly GCF_902686445.1). Classification (NCBI taxonomy): domain Eukaryota; kingdom Metazoa; phylum Chordata; class Mammalia; order Rodentia; family Sciuridae; genus Sciurus; species Sciurus carolinensis. Next base: position 1,802,464 of record NW_025920141.1, read on the forward strand.
CTTGTTATTTATTCCAAATAATCAAAAATAGGAACTTTCCCTCCAAAATTCTTTTATACAGATGTTTAATTTAAAAGGTGGAAATAACACAAAAGTCCAAAATAAATGGGTAAACACATTGTGGTATATCCATACAATGTAATATTACTCAGTCATGAAAATGATCAAAGTACTAATGTATGCTATGATAAGCTAAACCTTGAAATAAACCAGACACACAAGGTCACATATTGCATGATTTCATTTTTGCAAAATATACAGAATTGGGATATCCAAACAGGCAGAACATAGATGTGAGATTGTCAGGAGTGAGCACATGGGGAATGACTGATTAATAGCCACAGGGTTTATTTGGAATGATGGAAATATTTTGGAACTTAATAGAGGCAGTGTATGCATACTCTGTGACTGCAGTAAAAGCCCATTTTAAATGGTTATTTCTGTGTTATGTGTATTTCATCTTTTTTCAAAAAAAAGTCATTAAGTAAAATAAAGTAATAACAGAGGGAGCTTATTCCCTCTCAACTTCCTGCCTAGATGTGGCATGGCCATCTGACAGCTGGGCAGGACATGGTCCACAGTGGTTATGAAGGTGCTGAGTGGACATAAAGCCTGGTTCCAAGGAAGGAGCTGCCTCCAGAGGACAGAACTCAGCAGGGCACAAATACCAGAGAAGTAGAGTAGGGGCCAAGGTGAGAGAGAAAGGGAACCAGAGAGAAAAGGAGAAAAAGTGAAGGAGAAATAAGAGAAAAGGAAGAGGAAGTGGTACTGGAGGACTCTGAGGACTGAGAACACTCAATTGACCAACATGCAAATAAGGAGTTAGAGAAAATGCAGAAAATCAGTTATTTTCCTCCCACAAAATATTAATCCCACAGGCAGACTAAGGTCCAGCTGCTGGCCTTTGTGTGGGCTCTGGGAGAAGGAGGCCACCTTCTCTGCCCCTGCATGGGGAGTGAACACCCTCCCAGAGACTGGTGTGAATATGGGCATCTTTTTCTGTGTGGGCTGGGCAGGACTTCCTCTTCTGAGAACACTCTGCCTTCTGGCATGCTGTATTTTACAAAAGCACTATAGAAGTTTGTCAAGCAAGAAGTGCAGACAGATCTCCCCTTCCCTGGAAGCAGATCAGGCCTTGGCAATCTCATGGTTGACTGAATGCAGCAGAAGGGATGCTGTGAGATGAGGTCACATGGAGAGCACAGCTTTCCCTTGGAGTTCTCTCCTGAGACAGTCATCCTGGGAGCATGGCCACCATGTTTTGTTGAAGCCAAGAGTGCAGGCAGAGGCCACAGGGAGTGTGTCTCCCAATAGCCACTGCCAGCATCAACTCCCCAGTGTGCAAATGAATAAGCATCCCAAAATTTTCCAGTCCTAGACATGGAGCCACCCTAATGGTGCCTCCTGAGATAGAGGTGTCTGTGGCCACTCCCAGATCCATGAGAAAAATAAGTACATTAACACATCAAAGCATTAAAGATCACTGAAAAATATTTAAAATGATTAATTTAAGCATGAATCACTTTTTTAAACCTTCATTAAGCCTTCCATTTTGGGGTGGTCTGTTATGTCCTGACAGCTGACTGGATGGAGGGGCCATTTTCAATGAGCTTCCCCCTCATCCATGTGAAGGCTCCATCCCTTATGGGCTGAATCATGTTCCCCAATCACCACCAGGTTCCTGTGTTGAAGTCCTAACCCCAAGTACCTCAGAAAGTGACTGCATTTGGAGTTTTTAAGAGGTGATTAGGGTAACATGAAGTCAGCAAGGACAGCCCTGATTCACTATGGCAGGGTTTTTACATGAAGAGCAGATGAAAAAAGGAAGACACATCTAGGAAGAAGATGGACTTCTATAAGACAAGGAGAGAGGCCCCCCAAGACCCCAGAGAGAGGCTTCCCAAGACCCCGGCCAGCACCTTGATAAGGAAGCACCCTTCAGTCACTTGACAATAGAAATAGGTCTGGAATTCACAGTGGGGTGCACTTCAATTGGCCAGCCCAGGCCCTGCTGGCCCTTCAGGAGGCGGCAGAGGCATCTTTAGTTCACCTCTTTGAGGGTGCGCACCTCCTCTCCTTCCACACTGGGTGAGTCACTCTCTTCCCCAAGGATGTGCAGCTGGCCAGGAGGACCCACGCATTGAGGAAGGACTTGGCTGACCTCCTACAACAGTATCTCTGGATGTTACCTGGGACTCTCAGGAGCCACAACTGGACCCAGTGGTGTCTGAGGTGCTACCTGGTTTTGCTGTCTCTGAGCAGTGTGTGCATGATATATATTTAATAACCAGCTCTCTTTGCTGGTTTTCATTGTAGAGATACTTCACCTCCTTAATAATTTGATTCTGAAGTAGTTTTGTTTTTGAGGCTAATGTGAATGGGATAGTTTTCCCTATTTCTATTTTAGCTGATTCATTATTGATGTACAGAATTTCAACTGAGTTATGGATATTAATTTTGTATCCCACTACTTTGCTGAGTATCTTCATTAGTTCTAGGAAGTTACCAGTTGAGTTTTTGGGATATCTACATATAGAATCATGATGTCTGCAAAATAAATTATTTGAAACCTTTTTTCTTATTCATATTACTTTAAATTATATATTTTGCTTAATTGTTTTAGCCAGAGTTTCAAGGAGATTGCTGAATAAAATTGGTAAATGAGGACATCCTTGTCTTCTTCCTGCTTTTAGTGGGAATGATTTAAGATTCTCTATTTAGAATAATGTCAGCCTTCGTTTTGTAATATACAGCTTTTAAAACCTTGGGAGAAATTCCATATATCCCTAGTATTTCCAAAGTTCTAAGTATGAGTGGATGCTGTATTTTGTCAAATGCTTTTTCTGCATCTATTGAGATGATCATGTATTTCTTGTCTTTATGTCTATTAATATTATGGGTCAGATTTGATTATCTCCATTTGTTGATCCAACTAACATCCCTGAGCTGACCATGGTGAACTGTTGTTTTAATATGTTTTTCTTTGCAAGTTGCCAATATTTTATTAAGAATTTTTTGCATCTATATTCATCAAGAAAATCAATGTGACATTTTCATTCTTTGATGTTACTTTGTCTTATTTTGGTACCAAGCTACAAGTTTCATAGAATTAGTGTGAAAGCATGCCTTAGTTTTCTATTTTGTGGAAAAATTTGAGGAATTTGATGTTAGTTCTTCTTTAAAATCTTGGTAGATCTTGGATGAGAATCCATCCAGTCCTAGACTTTTCTTTTTGGTATGTTTTTCATGACTTTCTCAATTTCCTTACTAGAATTTGATCTCTTCAAATTTTCTATATCCTTCTGAATCAGTTTTGTTACATCATATGTATCTAGGAATGTTCTAATATATTGGAGTACACAAACAGAAAGTAATTTCTGATTCTCCTCTGTATTCCAGTAGGGGTTGTGGTGTTATTTTCATCATGGATTTTTAAAATTTTCATTTTCCTCTCTTTCCTATACTCAGCTGGGTTAAAACTTTATCAAATTTATTTAATGTTTCAAAGAACCAACTTTTTTCATTAATTTTTGAATTATTTTTATAATGTCAAATTCATTAAGTTGGAGTCTGATTTAATTTCCTGTGATCTGTTGATATTGTTACTGGGTTGTTCTTCTTTGTTCAGGGCCTTGAGATATAATGATATTTCATTTATTTGGTGTCTTCCTGTTATTTAAAAATGGGCTCAATAATATGAACTTTCTTCTTACAGCCTCCTTCATAGTGGCCCAAAAGTTTGATATGTTGTACCACTATTCTCATTTACTAAGAAGCTTTTTTTGTTTCATCTCTGATTCACACTGGTATCCATTCGTCATTCAATAAAATTATCTTTTAAGATTTAATCTCCAGGTGCTTGGGTATTTTCTACTTTTGTTTTCTCATTGATGTCTAATTTAATTCCATTATGATGAAATAGTATGCAGAGGATTTTCTTCATTTTTATTTTTTTATTTGCAATGAGATTTTTTTGGCCTAAAATAGGGTATATATTGCAAAATGTTCCAAGTGCTGTTGAGGAAGGTGTATTCAGTCATTGCTGGATGAAATATTCTACGTATGTCTGTTAAGAGTATTTTTTTCATTCTGTAGCATGTTTGTTTTTTATTTATATTAACTAATTTTGAGAGGGGTGTATGTTAAGATTATCTAGTAGTATTGTGTTTTGACCTACTTGACTCATGATGTTGAGGAGAGTTTGATATATGTAGCTGCTCTTATTAGGGCATAAATATCAATGACTGCTATTACTTCTTGCATAATTCCCTTAAGGAGAATAAAAGGACCTTCTTTGTCTCTTCTTATTAACTCTGCTTTGAAGTCCAATTTATCTGATATAAGAATAGAAACTGTTCCTTGTATATGAAGACAACATGACTAATATATTTTCCCCAAACTTTTGCCTTCATTCTGTGTTTGTCTTTCTTTATGTCTAAGTCTGTTGAAGACAACATATATTTGGGACTTGTTTTCCAATTCAACCTGCTAGCCTATGTCATTTTTAGATGAGCTGAGACAATTTTCTGTTCAGTGTTTTTTTATTGAAATATGTTCTCTAATTTACTGACATTTTGGGTCATTTCTAGTTTTTAACTTGATTCTCCTTTGAGTATTCTTCTAGTGTTGTTTCTGCTTTGCTAGTTTTTGTTTTATCTCCATATATTCCTGAAATATTTTAATGCATATCTTTCATAGTGTCAAATTTAAGTTATAAATTATTTTAACCTTTGTTTATCATGAAAATTTTTATTTCATTTTCAAGTCAAAGTCTTAATTTTGCTTTATATAGTATTTTTGGTTGGCATCTATTTTTTTCAGTGCTTGGTATATGTTATTCTAAGACCTCCTACCTTTCAGGGTCTGGGTTAAAATATTAGCCAAGATTTGCATTGGTTTTTCTTAAAAAGAGAACACTCTTTTAATCATGCTGCTTTAAGATTCTTTTATCTGTATATTGGGCACTTTCAAAATGATGTGTCTTCAAATGAGTCTCTTGCAATATTGTTTATCTGGAGTCCTGTATAATTTATGTATTTGATTTTTCATTTTGTTTTTAAGACTTGGATAATTTCCTGATGTTATTTTATTGTTAATATTGTGCATTATTTAGTTTATTTTTCAGAATCTTCATCTTAAAATTTCTGTTCATAGTACCTTAAAATCGTATATCTGTAGTCCTCTTTTTCTTTAAGATTATATAGTTTGTCTACAAGTCCTCAAAAATCTATCTTCTTGTGGTCTCATCTGTTGGTGATGCTTTCCTTGGATTTTTAATTTGATTTACAAATGCTTTCATGTTGAGAATTTCCAAATAATTCTTCCAAAAGATCTATATTTCCTTATTGAAGTTACCTTTAATCTTGTATTTTCTCTCAGCTTTGATTTATTTTGTCATCTTTTACTTCATAGATCAGTTGAACAATACACTTTCTATATAACATCTCTGACATTTCCTATGTAGTAATTTGAAATCAAGAGTGGAATCCCATGGACATCATTAAGTAAACAACAATAAATTAGGATAAAATAAATTTATATTGTTTATATTTTCTAATTTTCATTTTATTCATGAATTTTAGTAAAGTTAACAAGATAAAGACATGAGAATGTTCACCTTGCTCACACTCATGGTCACCACTACAATTCAGTAAGGTATGGAATTTTAATATTCTTTTGATTAACAAACATAACAACTACATTTAGATTCCTTATTTCACTAGCTGCTGCTACATAGAAAACCTTGTGTTTTGTAAAATTTTAAAGTATCCTAAATAGGTCTTTCATTAGTTCAGGTTTGTGTTTTTCCATTCAAGATATTTCTTAACTCCTGTCTCAGTCTCATAACAATTGTTCATAATTCCATGGAAACTGCTTTCTTTTATAGTGGAAATGACAGTGAGAAGTGTAGTGTGTGGTGGGTCTCAATCAGGAAAGCTGGGCTCTGCCAGGACCCTAGGATCAAGCCCCACTGAACTTGATGACAAACCAGATGCACAGTTTCTTCTCTCCCCAGGCCTTTCCACCCATGCTCTGTAGCTACTCTCTGGAGTAAAACAGGATCCCACAAGGTCAGCAGCCTCTACACAGCAGCCTCTCCAAATCTACTGCTGAAGACACCATTCTCTTGCATCCAGAGCACAGCATCAGCTCAGGAGATGTGGTTTCTGGGTTCAGGGAAATGACCTCTCAGAGTGTCTCCTACTGCTTTCAAAGGAGAAATCCAGGTCATCTGTGGCCCTAAGTTCCCAATTCCCATAGAATCCATTCATGCACTCATCAGTACTTGTGGTTATACTACAAGTGCCTGATTCTGGCACACAGCTTCTCATTACCTTGTACATGGAGGAAGAGGGTGTGACATTGAATGAATACTTAAATACCACAGATAGAAGTGGGCCAGGAAGGTGCATGAACAAGGAAGAACAGAAAACACCTGCCTAGGGACCATAGGATATCTTTGTAATGGGCACTCAGGGAGAAGTCCATTGAGAAAGGAAAGAGCCCTGTCTCTTTGGGGGTGGACATTCCATGCACAAGGGAAATCACGCAGGGTTCCTGGGAAGGAACAGCATCAAGAATGGTTCAGGGAAACCCCAGATTGTGTTGAGTGCCCTGGGGAAAGGACTTGGTGAGAACAAGGCCACAGAGGCCCCCAGGAGCCACACCCTGCAGGACTTTGGGCAGTGAATGAGATGCTAAACTTATTTTAACTAGGTAAGGTCACACAAGAGAATTGTGAGGAAGGCATGGCTCATGTGGCTTTCACTGTAGGAATTTTGGTGGCTCTGTGAATAGGAAAGAAGGAAAGGCAGAGCTGGGAAAGATACTGGTCTCATGAGAAGGGCTATTGAGGGGGTCCAAGAGGGGTCTCGCATTTGTGTTCCTGACATTTCTATCGGCTTCCAGAAGTGGGAGACTGAGTCATTTCCTCTGTCTCCCAGAAGACTGTGATGTGCTCCAGGCCTGCACCTATGGAGCACTGTTGTGAGGAATGAGGGTAGAAGGCAGAGTCTTGGTGCAGAGAGGGTTTAACAGTTTTCTTGCTGAATCCTGGGCTTATGGGCCCTAACTCTAGTTCCAACATAATGGCTGAGGGGTTCTTGGTAATTGTGTGTTTTCTGTCCTGCACTGTACAATTCTTAGAAGCAGAAAACTATTTCTCTTTTAAATCAATACTTATTCCAATTTAACTACAGTGCCTGGTGTGTAGCACTTCCACAACATGTGGTATATTAGTGTTCATGGGTGTTTGTGTGTGTGTGTGTGTGTGTGTGTGTGTGTGTGTGCGTGTGTGTATGTGTGCATGCATGCATGTGTGACAGAGAGAGAAAAGAGAAAGAGAGAAAGGTGGTCCCAAGTTTGAGACCAGACTCATCATCTTAATATGAGGCCCTGTTTCAAAGTAAAAAACTAACAGCCCTGGGGGAATACTCTATAGCTCTGTGGTAAAGAGTCATCAGTTCAATCCCCAGCCCCCCAAAGATATATGAGGGGTTAGACTCTCCCAACTCTGAACTCAGGGCAAGCACACTAAGCCCCACCCCAACTTTCCTGAGCTCATCTTCTCCTATGTGAAGGCACTATGACCCACGGTGCTTCTATACACTTCTCTCCACAGCTGCCCAAATTTCAAGGGAGGGGGAAAGAAAGGGGCAGGCAAGTTGAGGAATCTTCAGGAATAGTTTGTGTAGGGTGACCCCATACTGGCAAGTCTTGAGAGTTTTCTATTATTCATGTATGTGATAACCAAATAATAAATACATAATACAATGAGGAATCGGGTGAGGGTGGTACTCAATGTCACTTTTACCTCTCTGCCTGTCTTCTCCCTCCTAGAACACACTGTGAGGAAGAGCATAAGCTGACCCCTTCCCAGTTTCCCACCATGGGAAATACAGAAGACCCTACCTCAGATGAGAAAGATCCTGTGTTCAGAAGCAGTAGACATCTAAGTGGGAAGATGCTCTTAACACACCATGATATGGTCATGACAAAATCTTTTCCTCCACGTGGAATGAGATGTTTTTGGGGTAAAGATTGCCAAGAGGAAAGAAATGAGAAGCATGATGGTATTCATCAGAAAACAAAATTCTCTGAAGATGACAGTGCTGTGACAGTGAACTGGTGGCCTGCTCTCATAGGCCTATGCTGCAAGGGGCTGGAGAGTGGTGTAGAGACACACTAGGAGGCAAGGTCTGATTGCTATCCCTGTTGCTCATCCACATCTTCTTGATAGGATGGTTGTGTCCCTTGTGGTGAGTTCGGTGACCACAGGCCAAAATTACACATCACTCTCCTTTGTTCTAGGGGGAGGAACTCTTGTGGCAACAGGAATATCTACCAACCAGGGTCTGGAGTTCTTGTTTGTACAAATTATCCTTGGAGGGAGAAGGTTCATGCTGAAGCCCCACTTTTAGCTCTTGGATCCATTAAACATTGGTTATGAGTATCTGGGCATCAGCTGTTACCCCTACACCCGACTGTCATCTCTAAACTTTATGCTTGCTACTGACATGAGGATTGGGAAATGGCTAATGACAATTTACCTTTTTCTAGTAATGTGCATTCCCTTTACCTTTATTGGGGAATATACTCTTCAAAAAGTTACTTATCCTGTTCCTAGAGTGCCTCTGATGGAGACTGTCCTTTGTCTACAGGGAGCCTTGGAGGACATGTCCCCATAGTGTCTCCTATTTCCCTACCTGTGCAGGGGGTACATCCACCAGCATGACAAGGCTTCCCTCCTGAAAACAATCCTTCTTGGATGCCTGACCTGGGCCACACACAGCCCTCTCTCTTGTCAGTTGGACCAAACCTTTTGCTATTGTTCTTCTATGGGTTCTGCAAGTTTAGGATCTTGGGCTTCTGCAGTTCCTGGCTGCTCTTTTTGATGTTTAAGAGATCACACATTCCCTAAGATGTTGGTGGACTGCTGCTGGATATGTTCAGGATGGTGGACAGAGTTTCCTGGGAAGCCAGGATGTCAGGGGTGCAGTCCTGAAGGAACACATCAGTGGCAAAGCCTTGAAGGATGATGCCAATGGCCATATCTTGAGGCTGGTTGTCTAACTCAGCATCTGTTCTCAGGCAGGAGTATTTTGCAAGGGGGGAGGGGATTTTACTTTTCCCAGAACTTCCCAGATTCACATGAACAATTTGAAAGTTGAATATCCTGCTGGTTCTCATAGTGACTACCTTGTCAGGGGCTTCTCAGCTTTCTTTCCCTGTTTTCTTCAGCCTTTGAAGTTTGGAAGTATCCATTGACCTAGTGTTGGCATGCTGTGATATGGTTCTTGTGAGCCCACCTCTACTCTCCACTTGCCCATGCCTCCCTATTCTGGGCATGGATTTGACTCCCAGGTGCCCCTTCAAGATCCCAGGACAATATTCCTGTGCCAGGTTTTACCCACAGGACCTATGTGGTCCTGAAAGGAAGACCTCTGAGGGTCCACAGGTTTCATGAGATGGAGTCCTACTGTGGGACTTAAGTGAAAGGCCAGGGAGAAGATTCTGAAGGGTGAGACCTTTCTGAGTGTGTTCTCACAGGACACTGACATTGTGGACAAAGGTGTTAGACCTGGAATCATAGGAGGCTGATAATGAAAAGGCAGACAATGGAAGGACTGAGGCTTAGACTTCCTCAGCTTGAAGTGGTTTATGTACTTGAGGACCTTGAGATTTAGGTTCCATCTGTGCCTCACACAGAGACTTTTAATATGTGCTATTAGCACCTGCTGAGTTTCAGCATCCAGGAGGTAGAGTTCCTGGGAGGTGTTCTGCAGGTTTCCCAAATTTTTATGGATGGTCCATCCCCAGGTTCCATGTGTTTGAATTTTCAGGCAGGACAAACAGATGGTATGTTGCAAACCTTTAATTACAACTACTGACAGGATTCATGCCTTTTTGGTCTGCTCCAACTTCCTTCTTGAAAGTACATGAAAGATATGTATATGTTTCTTGTCTGGGTCTCTTGGTGAATCATTTCCCACATATTTCCTTAGGGTCTCATCAAGTCCCTTCCTGATTTTTTCTCAGAGATGACCCTTGGAAAGTTCATTGGGAAGCTCTTCTAGGATCATCTCAGAATGTACCCCAGATTGTTGCCTGAGCATTTCCCCACCTGGAGAATTTCTGGGTTCCCTGTCCTTCTGGCTGCTACCATCTGGAATGTGGAGCTCTAGAAAGATCCATAAGTGTCCTTTGTCATATCAGTGGTTGGCAGTTTTATCCTGGGCTCCCCTGAGTCTGAAGATAGCTGGATCTTGTGGAATACTCCACTCTACTGCTGAGTGATCCTCTTCTCATGGGTGTTACTTCAGTTTTTACAATTTTTCATTGCTGATAAAATGCCTTGGAAGTCTGGCAGTGGAATTGTTTCTGGGAGGTCATGTGCTGGCTGTGAGTTATCTAAAGATTTTCTGGGTTGTTTTTTTATTTTTTTTATTTTTTTACGTTTACATAGGGTAATGATGTTTATTTTTTTCCCTTCCCCCCCACCCCTCCCACCCTTTTCCCTTTATACAGTCCTTCTTTCCTTCATTCTTACCGCTCTCCTTAGCCTAACTCTAAACCTAACCCTAAACCTAATGCTAACCCCTCCCACCCCCATTATATGTCCTCATCTGCTTATCAGTGAGATCATTCGTCCTTTAGTTTTTTGAGATTGGCTTATCTCACTTAGCATGATATTCTCCAATTTCGACCATTTGCCTACAAATGCCATAATTTTATCATTCTTCATTGCGGAGTAATATTCCATTGTATAAATATGCCACAGTTTCTTTATCCATTCATCAACTAAAGGGCATCTAGGTTTGTTTTGATCACATAGGGGAAAAACCCTCATGCTTTTTAGTTGATTTTTCAAAAGGTGGTGTTCTAAGTGTTAAAAAGCAGTTAGAACAGAAAATGTTCTATCCCCATCTTGGGTTGTAGGGCATAAAATGCAACAGATACCATCCAGTGGGAATGGCTGACAGTATGTAAAGAGACAGCATTTGATGACCCTGGTTCTGAATCTGAGCCAGTGCTTGGGACAGAGACCAGGATAAGGTTGGAGTCAAAGATTGAGTTTTGAGAACATGGTGGAGCAAGGGCTAGGAGAAAAGTGTTATGCGTTTTAGTCTGAGCTTCTACTGGTATAGAATTAGAGATTCCATTGCATAAAATGGGATGCCTAGTGGGGATCCCTATAGAAGGCTCCACAGCATTGCTGTTTAGAAGGCCCCACAAAAGCTGGCTACATTTTTCTGTAATTGATCTTCCAAGACCTTGGTTTTGTTTTTGTTTCAAGAAAACTGCTGAGGAACAGAAAGCTGTTGGTGTTTGCCTTTTTTTTCCTAGAAGGCTTGTGGGGTGGTAGTGTCCTTTTCCCTACCCAATGACTTTTCTGTGCTCCCCAGTTAATGAGGGAGACATCTGATTTCTTTTTTATTCTCAAATTGCAAATGTTCAGTTCTGCTCTCTTGCTGACCATTGCCTACAGCAGTTTCTGGACAGCAGAGTTAATGAAAGAGGTACTTTCAGTCTCTACCTGTAGTAGTGGTTTGTTTACTCAGAATAAGTCCTCTGTTGGTGGGAAACATGATCTCTCTTGAATTACTGTGTGTGGAGCTGGAGAGGAATGAAACTTTGGCAGCCATCTTCCACTAGGAGAGCGATGAAATGGGATAGGTGGAGAACATGGCCTGAGATTGCTGTGAGAGGATAAGGCAATGGGACAGAAGATGGCAATGGAACAGAAAAAGGTAATGAAACTGGAGAAAGTTATGGACCTGGACCATGGTGATAGGATAGGAGTAGGTGATGGGACAAAAGATGGTGATAGGAAAATGTTATGGTTTGGATGTGAGGTGTCCCCCAAAAGCTCATGTGTGAGCCAGTGCAAGAAGGTTCAGAGGAGAAATGATTGGATTGTGAGATTCCTATCCCAATCAGTGAATTAATACCCTGATAGGGATGAACTGAATAAATGATAAATGAAGTGGTAGGGTGTGGCTATAGGAAGTGGTTCATTGGTAGCATGGCTATGGAGTATATATTTTATATCTAAAGAATAAACTCTGCTTCCTGCTTGCCATGCGAGCTGCTTCCCTCTGGCAAACTCTTCCACCATGATTGTCTGCCTCACCTCAAGCCTTGAGGAATGGAGCAGACCTTCCATGGACTAAGACCTCTGAAACTATGAACCTTGAAATAAACTTTTCTTCTTCACAGTTGTTCTGGATGGTTTCTTTAGGCAGGGCAGTGAGAAATGAGACTAAAATAGTAACCCTTGTATTTTATAAAATATCTTAAAAGTTTGTAGTTAAGTCTTCAATTAGTGCAGCATTTTTTCCATTCCAGTTAGTTTTTCTCTGATTATTTTAATCTCAATGTTTTTATCCATAATTCCATGGAAATTACTTTCTTTAATAATGGAAAGGACAGTGATGAAAGAAACAGAAATTGTTACAGCACTTATTTATAATATTAAATGAAACAGACACTATGCACACCACTGTAATTTCATAAATCTCATACATGTTAAACTGTACTCCTAGTTTTGTTGCTCAAATGCGTAAGAATCACCTGCAAAATGAACTTCTCATGAGGTGGTTTGTGTGCTAAGTTGCAGTGGAGCAGAAAGGCTGAGATTTTAAAGAACTTGTCCTGGTCATGAATCACAGCTCATCTCTGTGAACTTCTTTTGAAATGAATGAAGACTTTGCTTGGAAGACTAGCACCTGCTGTAGATATGATTCTAAATGTGGTTTCCTTGAAGTACTCCATTAGATGGAAAGGAAGTAGGAAACAAGCTCAATGAAGCATGAGTTACTGGTGGTAGGTACTTAATTTCAGCTTCTTCTGCAGAGCTCTGTGAGGGAACAAGATGCACACTCCAGAGAAAATGCTCCAGCACAGGGCTCTGCTCTTGTGTCCTGAGGCTCATGATTATAGGTCTCAGTCAGCTGGACACTCATGGCTCATGGTCACATGCTCAGTTCCCACTCCCCCTGACTCATGAGGCAAGGATAGAGTCTGGGGATAATGCTGAATAAATAATAGGGAAAACAGTAACTAGAATACATAGGCATTCTCTGGAGGGGAGAATGGTAATGGTAGAGTTATTGAGGGTGCATCTCTGAAGGCACAAGATTTCTAGTACTATAAAAATGGAATGCAAATAAAGTTAAATGACAGTAATGAATAGGGTAAAGTTAACTGGCACAAGATGCAGAGGTGTATCAAAACCCCCTGTAATAACCAGGAACTCTTTGAGGTGAGCTAGAAAGAAACCCAGGGAAACCATGCACAACCTTCCCCACTGGAGGGGTCTGCCAATTCTTTGTGGTGTCTCTTTAATAAGCAGGAGTCCAACTGAGTCACCCTTCCACTTTGTGGGTCTGTATCCTTATTCAAAATTCCTTGGGGGCTGACTTTTGAGTCTCAGGCCACTGGGAAAAGAACAATGCAATTAGAACATACTGAGCCCCCTGTAGACTGTGTGCTATGGCAGGGCTGGTGTCAGAGAAAGAGGACTCAGTGCACAGAAGAATCCAGGTCATCCCCATACCTTTGTCCCCTGAATGGAGCAGGACAGGGAGGGAGGAGTAACTGGGTAGTGGTCTAGCACATGGGCTGCCTGGATGTGGCTCTCAGGACACATCCAATTCCTGTGCCATAGCTGGTTTCACTGCCTTACCCTGACCTCTGAGGCTTTAGTGCTCTGGCTCCCAGCCATGCCCACTGCCACAGGTCCTCTGCATGTGGTCTCAGCCACCCTGAGCAGCCTGAACAGGGATTACCAGTACCTCATGGGAGTATCTCAGATCCTCTTGGGTTCACTGGACCCAGAAAGAAAGAATGGTCACCACAACCTCCAATGACCCAGATGTTCAAGGTGAAAATTACTGATAGGAAGTGTTCTCAGTCAACAAAGCTGGGCTCTGCCAGGACACTAGGATCAGGCCCCACTGAACTTGATGACAAATCAGATGCACAGTTCCTTCACTCCCCAGGCCTCTCCATCCATGCTCTGTAGTTATTCACTGGAGTAAAACAGGATCCTACAAGGTCAGCAGCGTCTGCACACTAGCCCCTCCAAATCTACTGCTGAACACATCATTCTCTTGCCTCCAGAGCCCAGCACCAGCCCAGGCTGAGAGGTTATTTCTCTGCTCAGGGAAATGACCTCTTAGAGTGGCTACTATTGTCTTCAAAGGAGAAATCCAGGTCATCTGTGGCCCTCAGTTCCCAATTCCCATAGAATCCATTCATGCACTCATCAGTACTTGTGGACATGTTCCCAGATTACCCCTTTGGCCTTTGTAGGTCCCCACCTTTCTACTGTAGATGACATGGAAGCACCATGTTTATGTCTAAATGTCACTAAACTGGAACTCATAGCTAGAATTCCCTAGTCCTGGCTACTTTACCAATTGTTATATCATCCCTTCTGTAATTAAAGAGGCAAAGACATTCACCCTTATTCAACATAATATCAGGAAGTGAGTCTTCCGTATCAAAGAGGTTACATTCTCTCTAGCCTGTGCCATTGATAAAAAGGCTTCTCCAGGCCTGTGACCTGGGAGGCAGAGCAGGGTGTGCAGGACTGGAGCCAGGTTGAAATCAGAATGTCTCCTCCCCCCAGGTTGGTCACTGGCTCTGGGAGTTCAAGGGCTTCCCATTGAGGACACAATTTGTGGTATCACCATGTTACTCTGCCTCTCTTTTTGGCACTATTTCAATCCTCCACATCCCTGCTATGCCCACTGTCCCCCAACTGTCAGATGGATATTGCATGCATATTCTTGCCATCAATGGTGGTTGACGGGTGGTGTGCTGCCTGTGACATGGGCCTGAGAGGCTGACTTGCAGTTCCCTCACACATTGAGTTGCAATTCCATTCTGTCCACTGGTCTAGTAATTTTCATCCTGGGTCTAGATGAAGCAGGCAGGAGCAAAAGCAGGTGACATGGCCTTGTCATTCAGCCTGAGCTAAAAGGAGCTGGCAAGGCCCATATCCACGGTAGCCTTGATAAGGCAGGATTTCCAAGCACCTCTGTTACTACCAAGGTATCTAGCAGCCAAGATGCTTTGACCACCTCTAACTCAAGGCCATGAAACCTCCCTTCTCCCCAATCTCCCTGGGCCCATTTTGTGTAATGGGAAACTAGTAAGTCCGATGGTAAGCCTGTACACCACAACCCACAATGATGAGGGTGGAGGGAAAACCTGATTCAGTCATTAGGAGGAGAAGTGCTCATGGGATTTTCCCATCTTTTAGAAACCCAAGACTATTACACTATTTCTGTAATGACCAAAAGTCATGAATTCCTAAGGTATAATGAGGGGATGTGCTGTAGGTGTAGGTACTCAATGCTCTTGTTACATTCCTGCATGTCCAGTCTCTTCTAGAATCCATTGTAATGAAGAACAGACATGACCTCATTCCCTATGATACACCACAACAGACAGAAGCCTCTGAAATTATTCAAAACAGTATTATTATAAAACAGTTTTCACCTCAATTATGAAGAAACCATTATTAAACAAACAATGGGCTCACATGGGGACAGTTTTTCTCAGTATGGTCTCAGTTATGGGAAAAACTTTTTCCAGCAGGACAGGGGTGAGAAACATATTGATTTTGACCAAAGAACAAAAGTCTCTGAAGGGTACAGTGTCTTGGATAGTACATGTTGTGGCCAGAGATACCTGACCACCCACACAGTGTCTATGACCTCTGTTACAGGGATAGAGAGGCTCATTTCTCTAGCACAGGAGGGTCACTCTCCTGCAAACCTCTGTTTCTGGGTTTGTGACCTGGGCCATACACTCTCCCCTCTCTGGTACTTGTGCTGGCCAGATGTGCAGACCCCTTGTGCAGCAAGGCCTGATAGTTGTTGTTGTTTCTGTTCATAGGATGGTGGTGGTCCATGGAACTTACCTGGTGACCACAAGCCATAGCTTCCATCACTCTCCTTTGGTCAAGGGAGGGAGGAACCCTGGAATAATGGGATTGCCTCCCACAGGTGCCTGGGGTTCCTCTTTGAGTATGTTTTTCTTGGAGGCAGAAAGGTCATTATTTGACTTCATTTTCTGCTGTATGATCCTTACAAATGTGGTCATGAGTGCCTGGGCTTCTGATGCACTTTTTTCTGTAAAGAGTTAGCTTGTGACTGACCCTGGATTTTGGGTAGAAGTTGATGGTGTCATGATTTTGGGTAGGGAGTTGGCCTGCCCTTTGCATTTCCTGGGGAAAATATACTGCAGAAAGTTCTTTATTCTCTCCCAAAATGCCTGTTTGAAAGAGCCTTGGAGGACTTGTCCCACACAGTGTCTATGACCTCTGTTACAGGGATAGAGAGGCTCATTTCTGCAGCACAGGAGGGTCACTCTCCTGCAAACCTCTGTTTCTGGGTTTGTGACCTGGGCCATACACTCTCCCCTCTCTGGCCAGTTGGCCTAAACTTATTTCCCTTGTACCTATGCGGGTTCTAGGGTTGAAGGATCTGGGGCTCCTGCAGATCCTGGCTGCTCTCTTCCCCAGTTAATAGTCCATATAGCCCCTGGAAAGTTGGTACACTGCTAGTGGACATGCACAGGGAGCTGGATAGTCTCTCCTGGGAAGCTAGGATGTTTGCAGTCAAGAGAATCTCAGAGGCACAGTCCTCATGAAACATTTCAGTGGCATAGTCTTGCAGGATAACACCAGTAGCCAGAACCTGAGGCTGGTTCTGTGGCTCAGTGTGTGCCTTCAGGAATGAGTATCCCTGGTCCTGGAAAATAGAACTTCTAAAGGGGGAGGGGCTGTTACTTGTTACCCAAGATTTTGAATTCCCCAGATTAATATGAACATATGGGGATTTTGATGTCTTCCTGATTTCCATGGTGACTGCCCGGTCATAACACTTCATCATCCTCAAGGTCTCTGATTTCTTCAATTTTTAAAAACTGGGATCCTACCCCAACTGATGTCAGACTGTAGCGTGATCCTTGTAAGCTCACACCTCTAGTCCTCAATGGCTCTTGTGTGCCTAATTCAAGGCTGAGACTTGGTTCCAGGGTGTCTCTTCCAGAACCAAGAAGAGCATCACTGTTCCAATTTCTTCCCACAAAAATGTAACTGTGGGGCTGAGAGATCAGGCTGCCCTCATGTGTAGGTGATGGAGATTCTGAGCGCCCACAGATATCACCAGATGCATTTGTGCTCACACACTCAAGTGAGCACCAGAGAGAGGACACTTCAGGGTGGGAACTGAAGGTTTTGCAACCTTCTGGAATCCTGGAAATTTGTGAATGAATTTTCCCAGGACATTGGTATCATGGGCAATGGAGTCAGCACTGGAGTTACAGGAGGCTGAGGAGGGAAGGGGAGGATATGGAAGTGGTGAAGACTCAGAGTGTTTCATCTTGAATGGATTCATGTGCTTGAAGACCTTGAGGGGTAGGCCCCACCTGTGCCTCACTCTTAAATTTGTAACATGTGCTTCCAGCACATACCAAGTGTCAGCATCAAAGAGGGAGAGCTTCTGGAAGGTTTTTGTGAAGGTTTCCTCAACTTTTATTGATGGTTCATCCCCAGTTTCCTTGTGGGTGTTTGAATTTCCAGGTGGGGCAGAGACATGAAAATTTCTACACCTGGAAAGATCTAACTCCAAAGGAATCAAGCCCCCTTGAAACATTTCTAGTCTCTCTGAACAATTTTCCTATATAGCATGGCTGCTGTCATCTGTAAACATGGAATTCCAGGAAGACCCACAATTATTCTTTGCCTGACCTGTTTTGGGGACTCTGTCCCAGGACTCCTTCAGATTCAGATGGGTAGATATTGGGTGGTAGTCCAAATGGATGATGCATGAAGCTCCTTTGAAGCTCCAGTTTCTCCTCAATTAAAGGCTGAGGAAATTGCTGGTGTCTTGTTGATGGGCTTATGGTTACAGGAGGCCCTGTTCTCAAAAGTGAGATGACTGTGTTCTGAGATATTTGGATCAAATAAGGTAAAGGCTGTCTACGTTGTAGTTGTTTCATGAAAAGGTGATATTCCAGGTGTTGACAAAAAGAAGGACAAAGCAGATGGGTACTCTCCTGACTTGTAGGACCTGAGAATTCACAGGCAGTGTTCAGGGGAAAGTGGAATGGCATGCTTGAGGGAGAAGATATGATTTGGTCCTGATTCTGGATCTGAGCCAGTGATGGGGACTGGGTCCAGGTCAATGCTGGAGTCACAGGCTGGAATTGGATGGCAGGGTGAAGCAAGAACTGAGAGAAATAGAGTTGTCTGGGTGGAGCCAGCACCTAAACTGGAATGGAATTAGAAGTTTGCAGGAAAAGTCTTCAGAGGGTCCAGACATGCTGACAGCAGCCACAAGGAACTTGCTATGCAGAGTGGGGAGGACCCTAAAGAGCTGGCTGCATTTCTTCTGCAAATCATCCCACAGGCCCTTGGTGTAAAAGGTGCTGAGGAAAAGAAAGCCTCTCTGGCTTGCCAGTTGTGTCCCAGGGTTGTGGGATGGTGATGTCCTGCTCCTTGCCCAGTGACTTCACTGTGCTTCCCAGAGAATTCAGGGAGTGGTCTGATTCATCTTTTGTCTTCCCATTACCAATGTTCTGTTCTTCTGTCTTGCTGACCAGTATTTCCAGCAGTTTCTGGATATCAGGTTTACTGAAAGAGGTACCTCCAGTTGCCACCTATGAGAGTAGGTGGTTTGCCCAGGAAGAATCCTCTGGTGGGTGTGAAACATGGTCTCTCTGGGCTCAGTTTTTGGATCATTGGAGAGACAGAAGACTATGGCAGTGACCTACCACCATGAGAGGGATGAGATGGGATAGGTGGAGGGGATGTGGCTTCAGATTGCAAATACAGGAGAAAGCAATGTGAGAGAAGAAGGTGATGGGACAGGAGTAGGCCATGGGACAGGAGAAGGAAATGCAACAGGAAAAAGGGGATGGGAAGTAGAAAGGGATGTGACATGAAAAGGCACTGTAAGAGGAGATGGCATTGACTCAGAAGCAGGCAACAAGCATTTGAGCCCGTGGTGTGGTTCCCTGTGAGAGTGTCATTGAGTCACATTGAGGAGGATTCAGGCTTCCTTTCAGCAGAGATAGAGGGCAGGCCGTGGGATCAGAATGGTGAGATGGGAAAGAGAAATCCATGAGGCTGAGGTGAATTTTGTTCCAGAGGAATCACAGACTCTGGTGACTGAGTGTCACTCATGGATGAGTGTGACCCAATAGACACAGAGAAATTCATGAGTTCTGGTGAGGAGGAGGAAGGCAGAAGCAGAGGATGTCTGCTCAGTGAAATGAGGGAATCCAAGGGGAAGAAGGTAGTGACCAGAGCATCCTGCACAGACAGTGTTCATGATTGGTGGACTCTAGCTGACACTGGTTTGTACTTTTCATCTGGATCATCTCCTTGTAAGACATGGTGAAAGTTATTCTCTTCATGAAGCTTCCCTAGGTGGCTGCAAGAGATAGGAGGCACAGGCTGTAGCTGGAGCAGATGGGGCCAGGAGATAGGGCAGGTGGGGAAAGGAGGGCACCTGCGGTGCATGGTCCCTCACTGTCCCATACCCTGAGTTTATGAAGCCTTTACTCTCCCATATCCCAGAGCTTTAGTCACATCCTGCTCAAACTGAGGGCTTCCCTTGTCCCATGAGGGTTCTTTTGATTTTGGATCATATCATAGGCAGCAGTCAGAAGGATACAGGAAGTGGAACGTTACTTACCTTTGTAAAAGTGAAACCAGAACTTCTGTCTCTTCCACTTCCTTCCAGCAATCCCTATAACCTGAAAATGGAGAACGGTTATTGTGGAGAGGGAGGGTGAGTGGAATATACATGTGGGACAGACTGTGGGAGAGTAGTTTCTGGAGGGCAAGCACCAGTGTTCAAGTCTTCCTGTCACGTGACACATATTGGAAGGCACACGGAAAGGTAGCTCTTGTTCATTTTATTTCACTTCCACTAGTGCCACTGTACTCATAACCACTCTGCAGGGAGAAAGATTGAATCATCTCAAAGAGAAATGTGTGTTAGGGAAGTGAGAACTTGTCCAACTTTGACCAGGAATTTCCACCTCAAAATCCAGACAGCATGGCTCCACAATGGCCCATATTGTCATAATGGACATCACCCATCCCTGGCCCACCACAGCTTCATTCTGAGCATAGGACCTGAGAAGTGTCTCTGGTATGATGATTTCCTTTCCAGCATCCTTTCTGTCTTGTCTCTGCAGCTGACATTCTCTGGGACATGGCTCTGGATTCTTGGGATAGGGGACAGCAAGTCGCCTCTGGGATGCAAGGGAATGGTCTTACCTTTCACAATGCCACTCTTCTTCCTGTTCTTGCTGTGTCCCTTCTCCTTTGGATGCTGACCAACAAGAATGAAAAGGAGGCTGGTGCCCTATTGTTCCTCTGCTTTCCTATTCCAGCTGTAGACATTCCATGTTTCTGAACAGCACAACTTTCTACAGTGAGCTAATGAAGACTCTTTTATTCACAGAATGTTAATAAAGTGGCAAAATACTTCATTTTTCTAATTTTGAAAACAAAAGGGAATTTTCTCTCTTAAATGCACCATTGATGTCCTCAGTCACTGCTTCTCCACTGAGGATAAGACTCATTTCCACAGGCTCTTCTAGGCTGCCAGGCAGGGGTTCTGTTCCTGAGGCCAGAGGTGACTCCAACCTGTGATAGAGGCCCTAAGGGCTCAGCACAGCCCTCACATCAAACAAATTCAGAGGAAAGAGTTGTTTCCCAAGACACCTTCCAGGAGAAGGTGACTAATGGGCCAGTCCTTAAGCCTGTCCTTCTTTACAGGTTCCCAACTCTCAGGAGTTCAGATCTCAGACACTGAGTAACGATGTGTGCTTTTCTCTGGTACATGGAACTCACCACTTGGATGGTCTGGGAGCTTCACGTAGGAAAAGACATAGTGCAAGCTCCCTCCCTGCCCTGCTCCATCTGTCCCAGAATGATGCTATGTTCTGTCCTTAGATTTCTCTTTTTTGAAGTATCTGTAGTTATTTTGGAAAAGTGGAAAGAAGAGTAGACAATAGAAAATCAATTTTTCTGGTGAGGCTGGCCTAAGGGTTTCTTACCTTGGGTTTTTCCTTTTTCCTTTGTGTTGGGAAAGATGGATTACCCTAGAGGCATGGTAACAGGAGAAGAAAGAGCCTCAGTTCATACACACAGCCAAGGATCATATCCTTTGCCCAGGTGGTGAAGCTTGGGTTCAACCATGAGACACTAACAATATTCAAAGGAAAGAGGATTCTCCATCATCTAAATGGCACTGTCCATTTTGGATAAATGAGTCCTGAGAGGTCTCTTCAGAAATGGGGAGTAGGTCCCAGGCATGTATCAGATTGCTGTGCTGTCTCATCACAAAGGGATCCTGAGAGCAGGGGAGGGTTAAGAAGAAGAGTCTGCAGCACACCCCTGCCCCTCCCTCCAGTCCAGCATGTCCTCCACCCTCCTGGAACTTCAAGGTCTCTATTTCCAACTCTACCCATTCACCTTGCCCTAGGAGGCCTTAATTTATTTCCTGTTGTTTCTGCCAGCACCCAATTGGCTAAATTAATGCAGGTCTCTTTCTGGGTAATACTTGCTAATACTTCATTGTATTTCTTATCTACTTTCAAGACATATTTAAGTCTGTAGTTGTCTCATAATCTTTTTCTGTTTTTGTTATTTCTTTAGTGCTGGCTGAAACAATGAGTCAGAAAGTAGTTCTTTTGCTTTTATCTTTTGGAAGAGATTAACCAGGAACCTATCTTGAAATGGTGGGATAACTTTAGTGGTTCAGATCTTTGATAAATTACAGTTCTATTCAGATTGATCATTTTTTTGTGTTAAATTTGGCATATTTGTTTTGCAAGAAATCCATAGATTCCATGCAGTTTCTTGAATTTAATAATTTGTGGTTTTCCTTGACTGTCTTTTAAGGTCTATGCAGTTAGTATTGATGCCACCCTTTTAGTTTCCAATCTTCATCATTTATAGGTTTTTTATTTGATATATTGTCTAGAGAGTCAAGGATTATATTTTCTTTTATTCATTTTTATGCAGTGCTGAGCATCAAACCCAGTACCTCACACTTGTTAGGCAAGTGTTTTACCATTGAGGTACATTCACACAGCCCCTATATTAATTTTTATTTGGCAAATAATCACATATTTATATGGCATAATAGGCCTAATGTAATGTTTTGATACATTATGTCAGGTAAATTAGTATATGCTATCTATTGCTTCACATACTTATTTGTTAGAAAATTTAAGTCTACATTTTAGCAATTTTTGAAATATACAACACTATCATTCCTATATTAATCAAAATTTTGTCTCTGTAAATGAAATACCTGACATGAACAACTTACAGGTAGAAAGTTTTTTTTGGGTTCTACCTTCTCCATGTTGGGCCTAGGTGAGGTAGAATCTCAGTGGAAGAGCATGGCAGAGGAAAACTGCTCAGCTCATGGCTGACAAGTAGCATTAAAATGCAGGTATGCTGGCACACAACTGCTGCCATGGATGTGCAACAGGTTGCATAATTTTTCATTTGTTTATCTAGGAAAATATGGGTTGTTTACACCACTTGCCTAATGTGAATAAAGGTGCCATGAACATTGGTGTGCATGTGTTGGTTTTAGTCTCTCCTTCCAATTCTCTTGGGAATATACCTAGAAGTGAATTTCACTTATCATATAATAATTCCATATTCAATCTTTGGAAGAACTCTCATACTGTTTTGCATAGTAGTTGCATAAATTCCCACCAAAAATTTTTAGGATTTCTTTTTCTCCATATCAACATTTATTTCCCATTTATCTTAAAATATCCTTTGTAATGCATGTAAAGTGAAACCACAGAGTGTATGACTTGCTTTTCCCTCATGAGAGTATTATTTTTCCTATGATTATTCACTGTACAACTTCTATGGGGAAATACCTATTGGTTGTTGTACTTGGTCCATTTTCAAACTGGGATGCTTCCTTGGTGAATTATAGAAACTCAAAAATAATTCTTCACCAAATTTGAATTTCAAATATTTTCTATCATTCTGTGAATTTCCTTCTTTATTTAATTTTACTTTTAACTGTTTATTAGGTACATTTGACTTGCCATAAACTGAACATGCTGAACATATTTAAGTTATTATATCTGTTTTTATTTTGTTTTATCTTACCTCTTAAGCACATCTCAATATATAGTTCTAACATGTTAAGTATATTCAAAATGTTGTGTAATGGATCTCCAGAACATTTTCATCTTCCAAACTAAAACTTATACTCATGAAATACACTCTCCCTTGGCTCTGTGCATGGTTTACTTTACTTAGCTAATGATTTTTTCTACAGCTCTTTGAAACTGGACTTGCAAAGTAAGTTCACATTTAATTATTGGGAAAGTCAGTGAACATTCCAGGTTTGGCCTCTGGGATATCTACAGAGTCCTATGATCTCTCATGGCATGGTGACTTGGAAACTTCAGTTCTCATTCTCTACTGATGTTATCTGGTTCCATTATATGAATGATATTCTGCTTAATGGAGAAGATCATCCTGTGTATAGGATGCAGTAGAACAACTCATTTACATAATAAAGATGGGCTTTCAACCTCAACAGAATCCAGGGCCCCATGACATTCATGGGGTGGTCAGGTAAGATGCATATGATTCAAGCCATGGCAAGATATAAGGTGAACACTTTTACCATCACCCATGATGTGAAGAATGTAGAAGGGCCTTTAGGCCCCTGGGTTATTAGCAGACTTTCACTCCTCATCCCACTCAGTAACCACAGCCACTACTGGGCTGATGAAAAAGGGAGCCAAATGGAACTAGGATGATCCCCAGCACAGAGTATATGAGAAAGCAAATTCAATAACCCAGGTACACTCTCTGGGCACATCTCTACCAGGGCTGCCAATATGGTTAAATATCAACTGTCCAGAGATGACATGAAGAACAAGAATTAAAAATGAACTTGAAGAATTTTGTTCAGTGATGTAGAAAGAAGCTGAAACTAGTAGATACAGCCAGCCCTTTATAACAGCAGTTTTTAGGAGTGTGAAATGACCTACCACAGGTAAGTCACTGTCTAAAACTTTACTGAACATAAGGTGAACTGGTGTACCTACATAGGTGAGTTGATGACCTATTTCATCAGCATCATTCTTCTATAGCACAGAGTCCTAAATAAATGGCATGTGTATTACAGCAATGCAGTGTTCTCACCAACAGCTTGTTGAACAGGTACCATTACCTATTCCTCATCACCCCAGGTGG
The DNA here is from genome assembly GCF_902686445.1 of Sciurus carolinensis. Taxonomy (NCBI): domain Eukaryota; kingdom Metazoa; phylum Chordata; class Mammalia; order Rodentia; family Sciuridae; genus Sciurus; species Sciurus carolinensis. Next base: position 1,826,747 of record NW_025920141.1, read on the forward strand.
CTCCCCAGTGCCGTTGATCTCACAAGCCTAAGGAGGAATATCTCCCTACCTTAAAATTGTTGGTGTACAGATGGGTTGAGCATGGGTGAAGCCAAGTTTGTGTACTGATTTAGCAATACAACCTGTTATCCATACTATCTGGCATGAGACAGGAGAAAATTTGAGCAGATAGAAAAAAGAATTATGCAGTATGGCTTGTAGTACCTGTGAGCTGCTCACGGGATATTTGTACTAACAATTGGATGATTTAGCATGGCCTTACATTGTAGATGGCACGTTCACAATTGGTCTTTACTGGGAGAACCTTTCTTAGAAACCAGCATGTGACAAAAAATGTGACAAGAAATTGGAAAAAATGATTGACACCCTCACCTTTGTCCCTGGAAATATGAAGCTGGATGCTTTGACTGTGCAGGTTCTGGTCAGGATGCAGGCAGTCAACCAGATGAAAAAGGTACAGAAGAAGAAATTTATAAACTGTAAAAATGGAATGGAACAGGGCTAATGGGACAGGATTTTTCTAAAATATTATTACTTGCTCTTGGTTACATTACTTGCTCTTGGTTACAGTGACAAGTGTGTTCCCGCCCCCAGACCTGTCCTCTAAGGGACATTCAGGAACAAATACACTGAATTGTCCAACTAGTGTGGGATTGGCAGATTGATCATATTGTCCTTTTGCCTGGTATTAAAGGACACAAATATGCCTTAACCTGTGTAGCTTTGCCTAGGAATAGAGCTATTCAATCCAACACTTTCAAAGGTCTTGAGAAGCTAATGTAATGTATGGGTATTCACACTGTGTTCTCAGTGTCAGGACCCCCATTTCCAAAACCATGGTGTTCAGCATTGGTCCAAAGGACAAGATGAGTCATGAAACTTCCATCTGGCATATAACCCTGAGGCAGCAAGCAGGTTTGGTCGAGAAAGAAAGTCTTCTTTAAGCATTAGTTATTGGCCATATTAGGAAAACCCACTCTGGCCAGCCGGACTGGAATCTTCAGAGAAATATATGTATCATATGCCAAAATACATTTTACTGTCATGTACATTTCAAAAGAACAAATAACAAAAGAAATGTTATTAAATGTAAATGGTCATAAGTCTGGGATGCTTGTCCTATGAGGATTTGGGAACTGTGGCCCCTGCCCCAACCATGCATGTCCAAGCTGTGCATCCAGATTGTATACTCCCAGAGTTGATACAAAGAAAAAGAGCTCTGCTGTTTTGTACCCAGTAAGCCTTAAATCCAGGATAGGGGACAATTTATTGGCTGTTCAAGTGACTTGGCCCCCAGAGATGGGTTGGCTACTTCTTGCCACAGTTTGAGGAATCTTCAACCCTCTTAACTGGATCCCTGGGAGTCTTCTTAGATGCTGAACCTGTGATCTTGACCTAATGGGTTTAATAAAATATTCAGGGAGGTGAACATAGCCTCCTAGTGTGGCATGTCATTCATCATTCATTTTTTATTATTATTTTTTAATTTTTTAAATTTGTGTATAGATACACTGCCTCTACTTTATTTATTTGGAAGAATAACAGACCCAGCAAAGATAAAGAAATCCTCAGCAGATAGAGCAAAGCAGTTGGTATCACAATACCAGACCTTCAATTATACTACAGAGCAATAGTAACAAAACCAGCGTGGTAATGGCATCATTTCCTACGTGAACCACGACTGATCACATCTTAGGTCTTAGATGAAACTTTCACAGATTTGAAAGAACAGAAATCACACAAAACACTTATATGGCCTGATATTAAGGTAGAATTCACCAAGAGAAAGATAACATTGAATTCTTTAATCATATTAACCAGTTCAATTCTCATAGTCCATGGGTCTAAGAGATTTGCTCATGGAAATTTAGAAAATATTTTGAAGTAAATGTAATATCATACTCAGGATTACAGATAAAAGCAGTGGTTAGAAGAAAATTTATAGCACTTAAATGCCCACATTACAAAAAAGAAGATTAACTAATATAAAGATAACTCAAGAAAGATAATCAAATTAATAAAAAGACAACTCAAAAATATTACAAAAGACATTCAAGAAAACAATGAATTAAGCCCAATGCAAGCAGAAAGAAAGAAACAGATAAGAAGAGATACATAAAATTGGAAACAGCAGAGAAATATCAATGCAACCAAGAGGCACTTCTTTTAAAATAGCAATATTCTGATAAATCTCTAAAAAGACAAGAAAAAAAATACCAGAAAGTTGATTTAATTTACCAGTAATGTGATGGAAAAGCTGTCACGGTAGAGATATAAGGAGTTCTGCAAAACTCATGTGTGAGACAATGAAGATTTAGAGGAAAAGTTTGGGTTACGAGAGCCTAATGTAATCTGTGCATTAATCCCCTGATAGGAACTCAGATGGCATCTCCTTTGGAGGACAGACTGTAAGTGCCAATCCTTCCTCAGGAATTTTCTATTCCAGTTAGAGAATGAAGGAGCCATCTCTGTCTTGCAGCCCTGGCTGTGGCTGTTTGAGGCAGAAGAGTGCATCAGGGACCCTCCCCTCTTCAGCCTTGGGTGGGAAGAGGTTGCGTGTAAGGTGCTTCCAGTCCTAGAGAAGTGCAGGCTTCCTCTCAGGGTTTGAAAGATGCTCAGGCTTGGATATATGTCATGTGTCAGTACTCAGATTTCAGGGTGGTGAGATAACTAAGAAGCATCCTGAAGGTGGGATGCATTTATGCTTGACATGGTACCTCAATGCCCATGGCCTCCTGTCCCAATATGCCAATCAAAGAGACAAGCAATGGTGAAGGGCTGGAAAGGAGTTTTAATCAGTGTTGCCACACCAGGAAGAACAGGTGTAGGGGTACAATGACTAAATATCTGCTTCAAGACATTGACAGGAACCTTGAGGTTATACAGAAAAGGCTGAAAATGTGCAGGATTTGAATGTGGGTTTTCAGAGCCAGCAAAGTAGTTCACCTTGTCAGGCTATGTTCTGGTTGCTCATTATCTCAGAACTGGTTCTATGTGATGGCTCTGGAGTAGTCCTTATCAGATAAGGGGAGCCACAGTACACATGGGATAATTGCTCCAGCTTAGTGTGGCAGCCTCAGTTACAATGAGGGGTAATTGCTCCCATTTGGGGGAATCATCTGTTTGTGAGGCTCTGCTACTCCTAGAACCCAAATTGACTGCAGGTTTAGGACAGTGACAGGAATCTTGTAGGAGCCACTGAATGGGTCTGGAACAGGAGGTTATGAAAGCTCGCAGTTGAATGTCCCTGCAAATCTTGAAACTTACTCTTACATTGGTGTCCTCAGTTGTCAAGTGTGACAAGATAGGTTAGCTAAATTTAGGACTCTTAAACCTTGTAGCTTTTGTACAGAACTGAACCAGGATTTGGTCCAAAGTCTAAGATGATAAAAACTAAATTGAAAGCAGAGATGATAGGCTTTATCCTGCTTAAAATTTACTGTTTGGACATTGAAAGGCCTGAGTGAAGAGTCTGTGTTTTTAGCAAAGGTAGTTTCTAATTCTCTGTTATAATTACCCACATACCCATCTTTGTATAAATGCATGCTTTCATTCTCCATGGTGAATATCTAAGAGTAGGATAGTGAACAATATGGTAGTCCCATGCTTACATTTTAGAGAAATTGCTGAACTGTTTTTGAAAGTATTTGTACCATTTTAATCTGTCCAGAGAGTGTTAGAGTTCTTGTCCCTCCATATTCTTACCATGAATCTTTACTGTCAATTCTTTTTATTTATATTTATATTAATAAGTATCATATGTGGACATATCTTAGTGTGCTATTCATTTGTGTTTACTTATTGACTGTGTTTTTATGTGCTTAATTACCATTCATATATTGTCTTTTAAAATTTATATGTCTACAGAGTAGGGCACAGTGGCATATACTATAGTGCCATCAGTTCAGTTGGCAGGAGTATCATGAGTTCAAACCCAGCCTCAGCAAGGGCCAGGCACAAATGAACTCAGTGAGACCCTGTCTTCAAATAACATACAAAATAGGGTTGGGGATGTGGTCCATGTTCCATTGCCCCTGAGTTCTATCCCAAGTACCATCCCCTCCTAAATTTAGGTCTGTTTAAGTAATTTACCTTATTTTTAATTAGAATTTTATTCTTTCTACAAAATGGTAAGTTTGCTTTGTACATTTAGATATGAGTTTATTTGCGGGGGCATCCGGAATTCCATCCAGTGCTTGACACAGATCCTCTGGAGGATGATTGCAAAGGCTCATCCTAAAAGGAATTGCCGGATGTTTTGCTCCAAAGCATGGTGTTTTCTCTGCTGTGTTTCTCTGACAATATATTACTCATTTCAGTCTGAATGGATTGCTTAAGGGGATGAAGGGAATACAACAAAAATTCCAGAAAATATTACCTACAATCTGAAAAACAATGGGTCTTTACCACTAACAAAATTAAAAATAATTTTGCAACCATACAATGAGTCCCTGAAAGCCTCTGGAGAAAATAGTTGTAGATCTGCCTTTGTCTCCAACAGGCTGGTTAAATTTTAATGATGGTTTTGTTCATGTGTGGTGGTGAGGTACGAGAATAAGGTTTCATAACATTCCTTCCTTCCTACTAAGAATATGTCACCCCTATAATAAATGTTGGTACACAATTACAATTGGGACCGCTGCCCTCCTGTACCCCTTAACTCAGTAATTCAGATATTAACCAGATGGACCTAGTAGAGATAGTCACATGAGATTACTTGTCTATTGTCTTAACCATGAGAATATTAAGAATAGTTTTAGGTCACATAGAGTTTAGATATTAAGAAAGTAAATATTGTATTAGTTCACTGAGGTAGTTAGATATTCTTAAAACAATTGTGAATAGGTAAGGATAATCTGTAAGGTTACTGTTTTCTCATAATTTTCTGTTCCTTGTTAAAAACAATTTCTGCCTATGCTTTGAAAACTTCTTTAATATTAACCACAAGACTGCCATTATAGCCTGAAGAAAATGTATATAAACCCAGCCTTCCCCAGAATAAAGTGGGATGGATTGATTGCACCAGAACTAGAGTCTGTGTCTTTCATTCTCCATCCATCACCGACGCCGTCTCCCCGAGCCCTGTTTACCAGTATGGAACCCGTGGACTCCTGCTAGGGCTGGACCCCGGCATTTATTTTCAGGTATCTGTGTTGTGAGATGTTTCCTCCAGTTCCTCGTTTGCCTTTTACGTTCCTAGTAATGGGGCTTTTGAAATTTTGCATTCTCATGCTGGTTTCATTGAATACACTGCATCATGTACTCAGTTCAAACAGTCATGCAGTGCTTTCCTGGCATATCCCTGGACTTGTCAAGGTAGGCGTAAAAGCTATAAGACATCTACCTTCCTTTCTGGGGCAGTGACATTACCAGAGATTGAACCTTGGACTGCTTTGCCACTGAGCCACATCTCCGTTTTTATTTTTTTATTTTTTATATTTTATTTTCATTAGGGTCTCTGAATTTGTCTCTGGTCCTGAAGTTCCAGAGACTGGCCTCGAATTTGTGATCCTCCGGTCTTGGTTTCCTGATTGGTCAAATATAACCATGCTTCAGAATGGCCAGATCATCTAAATAACTTTACACTAGGAAATTATGAAGTCTATATTGAATTCAAGCAGGTCGATTTTGATGATTGTAGAAGATAGTGTCGGTATCTACATTAATTTTTTTGGTCACTCTCTCAAAGATGTAAAATATGAACAGGGGCTGGGGAGATAGCTCAGTTGGTAGAGTGGTTGCCTTGTAAGCACAAGGCCCTGGATTCTATCCCCAGCACCGCCCCAAAAAATATGAACAAATGGTGCTGATTGTTAAACTGAAATAAATTTGCCCCAAACTGGTCTCCATACTTGGGTGATAAAATTTGTCCCAAAGTGGCTTCCATATAGGTGAACTGTAACCTATCTTAATATGCAAATAAGTTGTAAACTATTTAACTATAGGAATTCCCTTGTAATCAAGCAACTATGTCTTAGCCAATCACAGCAGGACAGCTTCAGGCAATCCTGTGCTGAGGACTGACCTGACCATGTGCCTTGTGGTCAAACGTGCTGACTGCAGCCCATCAGAGAGTTTCCAGATGGAGCTTCCTCTTTTCTGACTGAGTGTAATCTGCAGTGGTGAGGTAGTTAATGGTCTTTAGTCCCAAGTGCAACCTGGTACCAGAACTGTTTTTTTTTTCTTTTTCCTTTTTTTTAACTGCAAGGTTTTCCTAATCATCTGTTATAGTTTTTCTTAAAACAGTTCCAATCTATGAACCAACTGTGAGAACCTGCCTAAGTTCCTTCTGACATTTGGGGACCAGAGACCATTTTCTTACCATCTTTGAGCCATCTAGAAGAAGCTGAAGTCCCCAATAACACTAAAGAGGTTGACTTTGGAATAAGTGCTTTCCCACAACAGGGTATAAAGGTAGAATATAGCTCAAAAGCCCTGAGGTTTAGAAAGAGATGGTGACAGCAAGGGTTCTACCCCATGAGAGTTGAAAACTGTGATTATCAGCCAGGAGACTTTCAGGAGCAAGGCCCTGGAAAATGCAGGGAATACCTATGAAATGTTCCCTCTGATCACATGACCATTCCAGATAGCATCCTTGTGGGTTCAGGAAAGAGCAGCATCAATCAAGTGGTATTTTCTTGCTCTTTGAATCTCAGGGTAGCTGCTGGACTTGAAGTGGTCAGAAGACACAATCAATAGACTGGTAGGGTGGAGGGGATAGATAAATCAAATGTCAATCAAAAAGTCTACATCCTGCTTGCTGGCCTGGCTGTACAGGATTTCAGCAAGCCTAGCTGTTCCTGGGAGAGAGTTCATGTTTAAATGCAATGTCCTGTTTTGAGTATTAACCTGTTATTGGCAATGTAATTATTGTAACCAAGCTTCATTTGTGTCTGGAGAGAACCAGTGGATTTTTCTTATTTAAACATAAGATGGTAAGCTATAGGGACCCTGGATTTCACCCAAGGGCTGGAGAGACAGCACCAAGGAGCAGGTGTGCATAGGCAGTGTGGAGAGAACAGAGACAGTTTGAAGAACTGCATGAGTGCAACTTGTTAGCCATGAAAGTAGCAGTAACTGGGAGTAGAGAAGACAGTTCTTTAACACCAAATTAAATTGATAGATACCCACTAAATATCATGTTCAAAGAAGGGAGTAGAAAAATTACTGAAAGAATATTCATTTTGTTCTCAGAACTGTAAGACCCTAGTAGATATTAAACATTATCTTTTGTTCTAGAAAATTAATTGGTTAATTCCTGAAAAAATATAAGACAATTTTGTGTAGTTTTAGGTAGCAAGTAAAAGTTAAGTTGTTCAAACATGTAGTCAAAATAAAAACAGTGGTAACATCAAAATCATCACATTTTTGGTAATAATAAGGAAACAAAAATAAAAACAATGATAAAATCATTCAGTAGAAATTATGCAGTGTTGTAATATTGTAACTCATTTTCCCTTCACTACAACATTATTAGCATTCATTCTCATTTTAGGAATTAACGTTTGGAGATCCTGAGTGATTTTCCTATGTCATAGACTTGGACTGTGGAAAGTTTCTCTCACTCCAGGGACCACAGTGTACAAAATAAATTCATACATCTCTTGAAGTTTTTCTTGATGTTGTACTTAGGTATGTAAAGTGTTTGTAGCAACAGATTATCCAGGCATATAAATAGGTGTTGGAATGGTCTTTCTTGTAGTGTTTCAAGAGGATCCCTGAACTGATAGATGTCTGTTGCTTATGAGGTTGTTGATAAAATTTGTAGTGATTGTGACAACATCAGGGAGCAGATGGCAGCAATTTCAAGTATTGAAAAAAAGGGAAAGGAAAAGCTGCAGACATAATGAGAGTGGATGAGGGTGGGAAATCTAATACACAAACCTGTTCAGGACTGCAGGGCTGTGACAGGCATGATGCCTAGAGGAGGGTTTAGCATTTTCTAATCCCCATTCACTGACTGCCATAGCATTTTATCACTTTCTGAATGTTAGTTTCACCTGTGTGGTTTGCATAATTCTGGTTCCATGTGTGTGAGAAGCATGGGCCACATGTTTATGGGGAGATGGTCTGTTCTGGGTATGACAGCTCTGTCTAGGGATGGGCACTCTGATAAACCTCTGAGTAACCACAGAGACCGCCACATGTTTGGGAGATACAGCCATCCACATTGGCCCTTGAAGTAATTACAATTGATTGTGTAACAGCAGCATGATTATGAATGTGACTGACCTTAGGGAACACAGGGGGAAGCCAATGGGACTGTCTGGAGTGTGATGTGTCACTGCTAATGTGATGAGAAGGACAGATAGTGTAGCTGTGTCTGGGGAAGCTTGGAGCCAATTTTTTCTGTGACAATTCTTTAAAAGTAAAAGTGCTTAAAATTGTCAATCGCATTATCATCTACAAAGGGAATTGTTCTTGCAGATAACATTGTAGAATGCTTCCCTGTTTTTGGTCTGTTTTGAGTTTTTTCATTTGCAACAGTGCTTTTTCCCTTGGAGAATGAAGATAACATCATATAGTTGGAACACAGTCACATTGGATTGGTGTCTATTCAATGTCTTCCTATTAACTTGAATGTCTTCAAAATCTGTTTCTTTATGGGTTCATATGTGTTGCTACTGGGTTAAGATGTCACAAACTTTTGGGGGACACATTTCAACCCATAACAAATCACAAATTTCTCTATTATTTAAAAGTTTTCAAATATTACAGAGTTCCCTCTTGCTGGTTGCTCTAATGACTAAGTTACTATTTGTTCTAATTGTTCTTGTTCTTGCTGGCAGTAAGAATCTTTTTTTCCCTGTATTTCTTCTTTTTTTTCTTTTTAATTTTCCATCAATGAGTTACTAAGAAATAATTGCTCATTTCTGTTCTTAATCTTCTTGGTCTCTGTAATGTGTACTTTTCTTCTTTTTTCCATTTGCATTTTCATAAACTTTCAGTGTTTCCACATTGAGATACTACATCCCAGTCTTAGGAGTTCATGTGGTTGATTGTTATCTTTTTCATCTCACAAATTCTCTTAACCATTATCTGACCTTGGCAACACTCTAAACACATAAATAGAGAATTGTGAGCAAAGTGTCAAAGTAAAAAGATAGACAAATCAGCACTGAATGTCATGCAGCATGTTCTTTATTACATCTCCTCTTGTGATGTTGGTTAAGTGAGAAGCATTTTATACCTCTCAGATCATCAATGCAGATACATATACATAAATGTATCAGATACATATAAATACATGACATTCACAACTCTGCACTATTTAGTTCTTTTTTGCATTTCACCCCTCAGCAGCATCTCAATTGCATGCCATCCTGCATCAACCTGTCTTCTTGGACCTCTGGAAATGATTCATCTTCACCTAATGAGAGACACTTCTGAGGGGAAGCAAGCTGGAGGGGGAAGAGGCCAGTGTGCTCATTCCCTGAGCTCTGTGGTATTGCTTGGAGACCATCCTGGCAGGGACTGATTTCTGAGCCCACTGCTGAGGTGGCAGTATTTCTTCCATGGTGGCCTCATGCCAATATCCAGGAGCATGTCTCTCCCTGTCACACCTGGATGTGCAGCCTCCTTTTAGGTGGTCCATCAGTGGACTCCTCATCTTTGCCCACAGCTCTGTGTGAGGTCCCTGCCTCAAAAACCCTCCATCAACTTTCCTATGCATGCCATGTATTCCAAGGTGGAAAATTTCTGACTTAAAATTTGGATAGAGCCCTCTCTTTTCCCCCTATGAACCTTGGAAGGAAAATAGACAGTCTGTGAGAAAGCACTCACCATTCAGCCAAATGTGAAAATGGCTCACCAAAAGTGTTTTCCATTCAGAAAATAGTTCTACCTGGGTAATTCTACACTTTTCTAGGATGTTCAAGTTACATGGAGATAAAAATGTTTTATTTGTTTAGTTAGAGCACCAGCATTTATTGAGCAACCCAGAAGATGAGGCATTGAGACCTATGGCAAGAATGCATGATGACTTCTGTAGCGAGGTGACTTCACAAACCTAGTGAACTCACAACCTGGGTGTGGGCTCAAGGGCAAGAAACGGCAACCATTGCCAGGCAGAGGCAGGTCCTCAGACTCTGGACAGGGTGACCTTTGCCCTTTTCATCAAAAACAACAAGTTCCTGCAGCTCCTTATGAATGTAAAAACAAAAAATGGTGGAAATACTGTCATCAGCTATTCATGAACCAGACCAGCATCCATAGAAATGTGGCAACACAACCTGCTGATGAAATTTATCACCAGACTACTTTTATTTTAAAGCAACTGGCCACAACATTGATTACCTCAAAAAGTATCACATCTGCAGAAAAATAGAACCCTCTAAAAGAGTACCTTACTTATAGCCACAAGGTGTTTGCTTGGATCCCTGGTACAAGCTGCTTTAGCCCTGATGAGCTGAAATGTGACCTGGGCAGTGAAGAAGGGGAAGTGCTACTTTATTACTGATACTGTGACCTAGAGGATTCCCAGTGGATCTATGCCTGGCAGACAACTCTGTGTCATCACTTGCACCTCACAGACAAGATTAGATTTGGTAAAAAAGGAATCAATGGGACAGTTGGTGGAAGCAAATTGACCACCAGACTCTATGTAGAAATCATGCTTTCTTGTCCATTATTTAAGGATTATCTTTGTAAGGAAGATTTTAACACCAGCAGAGGAGGAGCTCACTGTTTTCCAGATTTCCATGTTGGTGTATTTGAAGAAATTATGCCCATGTGGATCAGCCCCAATAAGATCTCCTACAAGGAGCCTGTAATCCATTTATCCCCAGGTGAATTTCATAAAGAAGTAGAAAAGTTTTTAACTCAACCAGATCAAAAACATATTGGTACTATTCTACTGGAGTGCAGAAACTTCTATGAAAGCAAAATTTGCCGATTGCAGGGCTGCTTAGCCCCAGATATCAGGAAATTCAATTACTTTCCTAGCTTTGTTGACAAAAATGTAGAACTTTCAGAGAGAAGAGGGTGCTGATGTACTGCACTGGGGTCATCCATTGTGAGCGTGGCTCAGCCTACCTGAAGGCCAAGGTATTGTGTAAGGAAGTGTTCCAGCTCAAGTGTAGTATCCACAAGTACCTGGAATAGTTTCCCAATGCTTTTTATAAGGGGAAGTCATTTGTTTTTGACAAGGGTTATGCCCTGTGCTACAACAGTGACATGTTATCAGAATGTTCATACTGTGAAGCCCAGTGAACCAGTATAAACTCTACTCCACTTCCTAGTGCCACCATCTTGTTTTGAACTGTCCTGCATGTCAAGGACAAGGATTCACAGCTGTTGTGTCACATGTCAAGACAAAGGGGACAGACAGGCTTCAGGACCTATACAGGACAGTTTTAAAGAGGAATGTGAGTGCATAGCTCAATGTCCATGCATCCCAAGGGAAATTCCACAGCATGCACAGCTCTCTGTGAACCACACACCAAAGCCCAGTGTTGGAGAGGATAGGGATTTGCTTTTGTAAGTGGTGCCTTTAGCATTCCCCAAGCCTTCTCAGAGTCAGTGGGTGCCATGTATAAGAGAATGTCAAGGCTGCAGAAACTTTATTGTCAGTCATTGCCATCATGGCAAACTGGTCACCATGTTGACCACCTACACTTCACAGAGGGAGGGGAGAGAGAGTCAAGTTTTGATCAATTATTGAAGTATTCTAATTCAGAAGATGATAGAGCATGGTAAACTGTATGGGATCCCAAAGCTTTGGAGGGATAGAGTCTTGAGCCAGGTTATTGTGTCACTCACGCCTTCTCTCTGCTGGGCCACAGGCTATTAGTAGTCATTGCCCTTGTCAGCAAACCTGTCCATCCTGCTGCAAATCTGTGAATTGTGGCCCTCAATATGGATTCCTAAAGCAGGCCACTTATGTCATCTGCCACTTTCCCCTTCCCCTTCCCCTGCCTCTGTCTCTTCTCTGATTGGACTAAACATTTTACCCAAGTGGGTAAGGTGTAATCTCAGTGTTGATTAGGATTTACATGATAGCTAAAGATGTTGAGCATTTTCACAAATATTTACTGGCATTTTGCTTTTCTTTTTTTGAGAAATGTCTGTTCAGGTCATTTATCCAGTTTTTTATTATATTGTTTTTTTTCTGTTTGTAAAGTTTTTCCTATATTCTGGATATTCATCCTCTGTCAGATGAATAGATGGCAGAAATTTTCTCCCTTTTTCTTTCTTTTCTCTTTATTCATCTGATTGTATTCTTAGATGTGCATAAGGTTTTTAATTTGATGCAATTGTGATTGTTCATTGTTGTTTTGACTTCCTCAACTGTTGGAGTACTAACTTGGAAATCATTGCTTTCACCATGATCTTGAAGTGTTTCCCTTTGTTCTCTCTAGCAGTTCTAAAGAATCCTGTCTTACATTAAGGTCTCTTTAATCTTGAGTTTATTTTTGTACAGTGAGACATAGAGATTTAGTTTCAATGTTCTCCACTGGAATATCCTGTTTTTTTCAGCACTGTTTATTGAAGATGGCTATCCTTTTTCCAATACTTTGGCACCTTTGTTGATAATCATTTTCAGTGTGTATTTATTTTGGGTTATCTGTTCTGTTTTATTAGTCTACCTGCCAATCTTTATGACAATATTATACTGTTTTTGTAACTGTGGCTCTCAGGTATAATTTGAAATCAGATATTGTGGTGATTTTAGCATTGCTCTCTTTTTGCTGAAAATTGCTTTAGCTCTTATGGGTCCTTTCTCTTATTCACATTCTCTTGCCTAATTTGCTTAAATTTCTAGTACTATGTTGATGAGGGTGGTGAGAGTGGGGATCTTTGTCTCATTCCTGATCTTATAGGAATTACTTTCAGCTTTTCTCAGTTTAGTATGATGTATAGCCTTCACTATGTTGACACATGGTTCTATTATATGTAATTTATGCAGACTTTTCATCATAAAGAGATGCTGATTTGTATCAAGGCCAGGAGGGTACTGGGGATTGAACTCAGGGATAGTCGACTACTGAGCCACATCCCCAGGCCTATTTTGTATTTTATTTGAGACAGGGTTTCACTGAGTTGCTTAGCACCTTACTTTTTCTGAAGCTGGTTTGAACTCTGCATCCCCCTGCCTCAGCCTCTGAAGATGCTGGGATTCCAGTTGTGCACTCCCATGCCTGACTGAGATGCTGATTTTTATCAAATGATTTTTTTCATCTATTGCGATAATCATAGGATTTTTATCTTTGATTTTATTTATAGGCTTATTACATTTATTGATTTATCTTTGTTGAACCATTCTTGCATCCTTGGAAGGCAACAAACTTGGTCATTGCATATCATTCTTTTAATACGCTCTTAAATTAAATCTGAAAGCATTTTATCAAAGATTTTAATACATATGTTTATCAGAGATATTGATCTATAGCTCTTTTTGTGTTGTGCCCTTACAGGTTTTGTTAGCGAGGTAATACCATTTTCACAGAATGAGTTTGAAATCTTGTTTTCCCTATTTTTGAATTAGATTGAGCAGCACTGGTGTTAGTTCTTTAAAAATTTGGTAAAATTCAGCAATGATTCCATGTGGTCCTAGGATTATGCTTCTTCTTCTTCTATTTTTAATCAGAAGACTTTTTATTACTGCTTCAACCTCAATACTTGACTTTCATCTATTAAGGTATTTTGTATCCTCTTGGTTCAATTTTGGTAAGTCATATGTATCCAGAAACTTTTCCATTTCTTCTAGATTTTTTAATTTATTTGGCATAGGGTGTTTCAAAAATTTTCCCTAATGATCCTTTAAATTTTATTGTTTCTGGCTTAAGATTTATTTTTTAGTCTAATTTTATTTATTTGGGCCTTCTCTCTCTTTCTTTTTTCCAGTTTAGCTATGGATTTTTCATTATTATTGTTTCAAAACCCCAACTCTTGTAGACACCAAGATGGTGGACTAGAGAGTGACTATATCTCATGTTGCTCCAGAGCTCAGGATTTAAGAAGAGGAGGTATTGAGAGACTTGGGACCAACTCAGAGCCACTGGGTGAATCCCCGCCACTGGGCAAGGATCAGCTTGGAATGCAGACAGCATCTTGGAGCAGGGCTGAGCAGCATGAGGCTTCCACAAACAGCCAGACTCTTCCTTCTGTGCACAGTCAGGGTCTCTCTGGCTGCAGGCCCAGTCCTGAGGCAGCTTCTCAGAGCAGGACCACCCAGTGAGAGGCTTCCACACAACTAGGCTACCTGGCCTGGGCGGTAGGCCGGACACAGACACAGAACAGCCATGCCCCAGGTTGCAGTCTAGTTCCCCTTGGGCAGATCATCGGTCAACAAGTGGAGGCAACTCTGCCTGCTAGCAGGGAATATACTTCACCTAATGGCCACCACACCTAGAAGGGCAGCTTTCTTCTGGAGCACTGCATTATCAAGTTCCTCCAGCAAGAATTCAGACTACTGAAGGCTAGGAGGTGATATACTGGAAATATACAGGGACACTATAAGCCAATAGAGGAAATCTGCAATATATCAGAGTTCCACTTATACCTGACCAATATGAGAAAACAAGGGAAGAAAATGTCCCAAACAAACCTAGATGCTATATCAATAAAACCCAATGACAGCATGAAGAAGAAATGTCAGAAAGGGAATTCAGAATGTACATAATTAAAATGATCAGGGAAGCAAACAAGGACATGAAAGAGCAAATGCAGGCATTGAATGATGAGATAAAGAGCTAATGCAGGCATTGAATGATCACACCAATTGAAGTTAAAAGAGCAAATATGGGAAGCAAAATATTATTTCAATAAAGAGTTAGAGATACTGAAAAAAAAAACCAAACAAACAGAAATCCTTGAAGTGAAGGAAACAATAAACCAAATTAAAAACTCCATAGAAAGCATAACCAATAGCATAGAACAACTGGAACACAGAACCTCAGACAATGAAGACAAAGTATTTAATCTTGAAACAAAGTTGACTGAACAAAGACGATGGTAAGAAATCATGAACAGAATCTACAAGAATTATGGGATATCATGAAAAGTCCAAATTTAAGAATTACTTGTATTGAGGAAGGCTTAAAGAAACAAACAAAAGGAATGAACAATCTATTCAATAAAATAATATTAGAAAATTTCCCTAATATGAAGAATGAAATGGAAAATCAAGTGAGAGGCTTATAGGACTCAAAATATACAAAATTACAAAAGGCGCACACCAAAGCACACTATAATGAAAATACCTAACATACAAAATAAAGACAGAATTTTAAAGGCTGTGAGAGAAAAGAATCATATTGCATTCAGGGGGAAATCAATACGGATATCAGCAGATTTTTCAATCCAGAACCTAAATTTGGAAGGGCCTGGAACTACATTTATCAAGCCCTAAAAGAAAACCCATGCCAACCAAGAATCTTATACCCAGCAAAACTTACTTTCAGATTTGCCAACAAAATAAATTCCTTCCATGAAAAACAAAAGGTAAAAGAATATACACAAAGAAAGCTGGGATTACAGAATATTCTCAGCAAAATATTCCATGAGGAAGAGATAAAAAACAATGATGCAAATCAGCAAAGGGAGGAACTATCCTAAAGGAATAGCCAAATAAAGGAGAAACAAAGTCATGTCAAAAAAATGAGCTAAATGACTGGGATTATAAATCATATCTCAATAATAACCCTGAATGTTAATGGCCTGAAGTCATCAATCTAAAGACATAGACTGGCAGATTGGATTAAAAAGAAAGATCCAACAATATGCTGCCTGCAAGAGATTCATTTCATAGAAAGAGATAGCCACAGACTAAAGGTGAAAGAATGGGAAAAAACATACCATGCACATGGACACAGCAAAAATGCCGGAGTATCCATCATCATATCAGATAATGTGGACTTCAGGCCAAAGTTAGTCAGAAAGGATAACAAAAGATATTTTATACTGCTTAAGGGAAGCATAAATCAGCAAGACAGAACAATCATAAATATCTATGTCCCAAATATTGGCTCATCCATGTATGTCAAACAAATCCTTCTAAATTCCAGAAATCAAATAGGCCACAACACAATAATACTAGGCAATTTTAACACACCTCTCTCACCACTACATATATCTTCCAAACAGAAATTGAACAAAGAAACCATAGATATCAATAACACAATCAATAATTTAGACTTAATGTACATATATATTGAATATACCATCCAACAAAGAGCGAATAAACATTCTTCTCAGCAGCACATGGATCCTTCTGAAAATTAGATCATATTTTATGTCACAAAGCTACTGTTAGCAAATACAAGAAGATAGAGTCACTACCTTGTATTCTATCAGATCATAATGGATTGAAATTATAAATAAATGACAATAAAAAACAGAAACTACTCCAACACCTTGAGATCAAATAATATATTATTTTATCATAAATAGATAACAGAAGACATCAGGAGGGAAATAAAAAAATTCTGAGAAGTAAATGAGGACAAAGACATCATATCAAAATCTCTGGGACACTATGAAAGCAGTAATTAGAGGAAAATTTATTTCATGGAGTGCATTCAATAAAAGATGAAAAAGTCAAAAAAATATTAACACTACAGCTCAAAGCCCTGGAAAAATAAGAGAGCAACACCAAAAGTAGTAAAAGACAGGAAATAGTTAAAATCAGAGGTGAAATCAATGAAATTCAAAAAAAAAAAAACAATTGAAAAAATTGACCAAATGGTTGGTTCTTTGAAAAAATAAACAAACTTGATAAACCCTTAACCACACTAACAAAGAGAAGGAGATAGAAAACTCAAATTATGAAAATTCAGAATGAAGAAGGAAATATCACAACAGACATGAGTGAAATACAAAACATAATTAGAAGGTATTTTGAAAATCCATACTCCAAAAAACAGAAAATCTCGAAGACATCAACAGGTTTCTAGAGACATATGAATTACCTAAACTGAACCAGGAGGACTTGCACAATTAAAATTGATCAATTTCAAATAATGAAATAGAAGAAGTCATCCAAAGCCTACCAACAAATAAAAGTCCAGGACCAGATGGGTTCTCAGTCGAGTTCTACAAAACCTTTAAAGAAGAGCTCATTCCAATACTCCTCAAAGTATTCCATGAAACAAAAGAGGAGGGGACCTTCCCAAACTCATTCTATAAAGTCAATAGTACCCTGATACCTAAACCAAACAGAGACACATTGAGGAAAGAAAATTTCAGACCCATATCCTTAATCAACATCAATGCAAAAAGTCTGTAGTGGGTTTTCTCCCAGTGATACAAGGTTGGTTCAACATCCAGACATCAATAAATGTAATTCACCATGTCAACAGACCTAAAGTTAAGAATTACATGATTATTTTGATAGATGCAGAAAAAGCATTTGATAAAACACAGCACCCATTCATGCTCAAAACACTAGAAAAAATAGGGATATGGGAACATTCCTTAACATAGTAAAGGCCATCTATGCTAAGCCCAAGACCAATGTCTTTCTAAATGGTGAAAAACTGAAATCATTCCCCCTAAAACCTGGAACAAGCTAATGATGCCCTCTTTCACCAGTTCTATTCAACAATGTCCTTGAAACTCTAGCCAGAGCAATTAGACAGACCAAGGAAATTAAAGGGATATGAATAGGAAAGAAAACTCAAACTATTCCTATTTGCAGATGACATGATTATATATTTATTGGAACCAGTAATTCCACCAGAAAGCTTTGAGAACTCATAAGTGAATTCAGTAAAGTTTCAGGTTACAAAATCAATGCTCATAAATTGAATGCATTTTTATACATAAGTGATGAAATTCTGAAAGAGAAGATAGGGAAACTACCTCATTCACAATAGCCTTGAAAAAATAAAATACTTGGGAATCAATCTAACAAAAGAGGTGACCTCTACAATGAGAACTACAGAACACTAATGAAAGAAAATAAAGAAAACCTTAGAAGATGGAAAGATCTCCCATGTTCTTGAATAGGCAGAATTAATATTGTCAAAATGGCCATACTACCAAATGTGCTATACAGATTCAATGCAATTCCAATTAAAATCCCAATGATGTTCCTTACATAAATAGAGCAAGCAATCATGAAATTCATTTGGAAGAATAGTCAACCCAGAATAGCTAAAGCAGGAAGAGTGAAGCAGGAGGTATTGCAATACCAGAAATGCAACTGTACAACAAAGCAATACTAACAAAATGGCATGGTATTGGTACCAAAATAGAGTGGTAGAGCAATGGCACAGAATCGAGGAAAAGGACACACACCCAAATAAATACAATTTTCTTATACTAGACAAAGGTGCCAAAAATATGCAATGGAGAAAATATAGACTCTTCACCAAGTTGCTGGGAAAACTGGAAATCCATATGCATCAGAATGAAACTAAGCCCCTATCTCTCACCCCTGCACAAAACTCAATTCAATGTGGATCAAAGACATCAGAAACAGACCAGAGACACTTCATTTTATAGAAAAAAAAAGTAGGTTCAAATCTTCAACATGTCGGCTTAGGATCAAACTTACTTAACAGGACTCCCATAGCACAAGAAATAAAAGCAAGAATCAACAACTGGGATAGATTCAAACTAAATAGCTTTCTCTCAGCAAAGGAAACTATTAGCAATGTGAAGAGAGAGAGTACAGAGTGGGAGAAAATCTTTGTCACTCACACTTCATATAGAGCACTGATTTCCAGAATATTTAAAGAACTCAAAAAAATCTACAAAGTGATACAAATAATCCAATAAAAAATGGGCTAAGGAAATGAACAGACACTTCACAGAAGAAGATGTACAAGTAATCAACAGATATTTGAAAACATGTTCAACATCTCTAGTAATAAGAGAAAGGCAAATCAAAACTACCCTAAGATCCCATCTCACCCCAATTAGAATGGCGATCATCAACAATATAAGCATCAATAGGTGTTGGTGAGGATGTGGAGAAAAGGTACACTCATATATTCCTGGTGGGGTTGCAAATTAGTGCTGCCACTCTGGAAAGCAGTATGGAGATTCCTCAGAAAGCTTGGAATGGAACCACCATTTGACCCAGTTATCCCACTCGTTGGCCTATACCCAAAGGACTTAAAATCAGCATACTACAGTGATACAGCCACATCAATGTTCATAACTGCTCAATTCACAATAGCCAGATTGTGGAACCAACCTAGGTGTCTTTCAATTGATCAATGGATAAAGAAACTGTGGTATAGATATACAATGGAATATTACTCAATAAAGAATAATAAAATTATGGCATTTGCAGGCAAATGGATGAAATTGGAGAACATCATGCTAAGTGAGATAAGCCAATCTCACAAAAAACAAAGGACAAATGATCTCGTTCATACACGGATGATGACACATAATGGGGGGTGGGATGGGGGCAAAAAATGGGACTGTATAGAGGTAAAAAAGGGGTGAGAAGGGTAGGGAGGAAGGAAAAATAACAGAATGAATCAAGCACCATTACCCTATGTCAATGTATGTTTACACAAATGGTACGCCTTTACTTCATGTACAACCAGAGAAACAAGATGTATCCCATTTGTTTATAATAAAAATAAATTTAAAAAAATAATAAATGGGGATAAAAAACACATCCAACTCTTTGTTTTTTGGATGTTTTCTATTAGTCTTTATTTTATTTTTTGTGATTTTTAAAATTTTAAATTTTGATTCATTGTACACAAATGGAGCACAACTGTTGTTTCTCTGTACATGAAGTAGAGCTGCACCATTTGTGTAATCATACATGTACATATGGAAATGACATTTGTCTCATTCGGTTCTTTTTCCTTTTTCCACCCCCTCCCACCCTGATTTTTCCTCTGATATTCCCCAACTGCATACATTTACCTGCTAATGCCATAATTCCATTTTTCCTTATGGTTGAGTAATATTCCATTGTATATGTATAACACAGTTTCTTATTCCATTCATCAACTGAAGGGCATCTACATTGGTTGCCAAATCTATTGATTGTGAATTAGCAGCTATTAACATTGTTGTGGCTGTATCTCTGTAGTATGCTGATTTTAAGTCCCTCGAGTATTGACCATGGAATGGGATAGCTTGGTCAAATGTTGGTTCCATTTCCAAAATCTCTAAGGACTCTCCATACAGCTTTCCAGAGTGGCAGCACTAATTTTCAACTTGATTATCAATGTATTAGTGTACTTTTCCCCCATATCCTCACCAACATCTATTGTTGCTTGTATTGTTGATGATCGCCATTCTAATTGGGGTGAGATGGAATCTTAGAGTAGCTTTGATTTGCATTTCTCTTATTACTAGAGAAGTTGAACATTCTTTCATATATCTGTTATTGCTCATAGATCTTCTGTGAAGTGTCTACTCATTTCCTTGGCCCATATATTGATTGTTTATTTTTTTTTGTATTTGTGTAAAGTTTTGTGTTCTTTATACATGGTAAAGATTAGTGTTCAAAAAAAAAAGGAAAAATATAAGATTAGTGCTCTATCTAAAGTATGTGTTGCAAAGATTTTCTCCCACTCTGGAGGCTCTCTCCTCACATTGTTGATCATTGCCTTTCCTGAGAAAAGACTTTTTAATGTGAATCTATCCCAATTATTGATTTCTGCTTTCATTTCTTATGCTTTGGAAGTCATTTTAAGGAAGTCTGGTCCTAAATCAACATGATGCAGATTTGGACCTAATTTTTCTTTTTTTTTATTATTATTGTATACAAATGGGATACATGTTGTTTCTCTATTTGTACATGAAGTCAAGGCATACCATTTGTGTAATCATACATTTACATAGGGCAATGATGTTTGATTATTTTTTCCCTTCCCCCCCACCCCTCCCACCCCTCTTTTCCCTCTATACAGTCCTTCTTTCCTTCATTCTTACCACACTCCTTATCCCTAACCCTAAACCTAACCCTAAACCTAATGCTGACCCCTCCCACCCCCCATTATATGTCCTCATCCGCTTATAAGCGAGATCATTCGTCCTTTAGTTTTTTGAGATTGGCTTATCTCACTTAGCATGATATTCTCCAATTTCATCCATTTGCCTGCAAATGCCATAATTTTATCATTCCTCATTGCAGAGTAATATTCCATTGTATATATATGCCACAGTTTCTTTATTCATTCATCAACTGAAGGGCATCTAAGTTGGTTCCACAATCTTGCTATGGTGAAGTGAGCAGCAATGAACATTGATGTGGCTGTATCTCTGTAGTATGCTGATTTTAAGTCCTTTGGGTATAGGCCAAGGAGTGGGATAGCTGGGTCAAATGGTGTTTCCATTCCAAGCTTTCTGAGGAATCTCCTCACTGCTTTCCAGAGTGGCTGCACTAATCTGCAACCCCACCAGCAATGTATGAGTGTTCCTTTTTCACCACATCCTCGCCAACACCTATTGTTGCTTGTATTCTTGATAATCGCCATTCTAATTGGGGTGAGATGAAATCTTAGGGTAGTTTTGATTTGCATTTCCCTTATTACTAGGGATGTTGAACATTTTTTCATATATCTGTTGATTGCTTGTACATCTTCTTCTGTGAAGTGTCTGTTCATTTCCTTAGCCCATTTGTTGATTGGATTATTTGTATTCTTCGTGTAGAGTTTTTTGAGTTCTTTATAGATTCTGGAAATTAGCGCTCTATCTGAAGTATGGTTGGCAAAGATATTCTCCCACTTTGTAGGCTCTCTCTTCACATTTCTGATAGTTTCCTTTGCTGAGAGAAAGCTATTTAGTTGAATCTATCCCAGTTGTTGATTCTTGCTTTTATTTCTTGTGCTATGGGAGTCCTGTTAAGGAAGTCTGATCCTAAGCCAACAAGTTGAAGATTTGGACCTACTTTTTCTTCTATAAGATGCGGGGTCTCCAGTCTGATTCCGAGGTCCTTGATCCATTTTGAGTTGAGTTTTGGGTAGGGTGAGAGATAGGGGCTTAATTTCATTCTGTTGCATATGGTTTTCCCATTTTCCCAGCACCATTTGTTGAAGAGGCTCTCTTTTCTCCATTGCATATTTTTGGCCTCTTTGTCTAGTATGAGAAAATTGTATTTATTTGGGTTTGTGTCCATGTCCTCTATTCTGTACCATTGATCTACCTGTCTATTTTGGTACCAATACCATGCGGTTTTTGTTACTATTCCTTTGTAGTAGAGTTGAAGATCTGTAATTGCAGTACCCCCTGCTTCGCTCTTGCTACTGAGGATTGCTTTAGCTATTCTAGGTTTTTTATTCTTCCAGATGAATTTCATAATTGCTTGCTCTATTTCTGCAAGGTACATCATTGGGATTTTAATTGGAATTGCATTGAATCTGTATAGCACTTTAGGTAGTATGGCCATTTTGACAATATTAATTCTGCCTATCCAGGAACATGGGAGATCTTTCTATCTTCTAAGGTTTTCTTTAATTTCTTTCTTTAGTGTTCTATAGTTCTCATTGTAGAGGTCTTTCACCTCTTTTGTGACATTGATTCCCAAGTATTTTATTTTTTTTGAGGCTATTGTGAATGGGGTAGTTTTCCTAATTTCTCTTTCTGAAGATTCGTCACTTATGTATAAAAATGCATTGGATTTATGAGCATTGATCTTGTAACCTACTACTTTACTGAATTCACTTATGAATTCGAAAAGTTTTCTGGTGGAATTTCCAGGTTCCTCTAAATATATAATCATGTCATCAGCGAACAGGGATAGTTTGAGTTCTTCTTTTCCTATTCGTATCCCTTTAATTTCTTTGGTTTGTCTAATTGCTCTGGCTAGAGTCTCAAGGACGATGTTGAATAGAAGTGGTGAAAGAGGGCATCCCTGCCTCATTACAGTTTTTAGGGGAACGCTTTCAGTTTTTCACCATTTAGAATGATATTGGCCATGGGCTTAGCATAGATGGCCTCTATAATGTTAAGGAATGTTCCCACTACGCCAATTTTCTCTAGTGTTTTGAGCATGAAGGGATGCTGTATTTTATCAAATGCTTTTTCTGCATCTATTGAAATAATCTTGTGATTCTTAACTTTAAGTCTGTTGATATGGTGAATGACATTTATTGATTTCCGAATGTTGAACCAACCTTGGATCCCTGGGATAAAACCCACTTGATCATGGTGACTATCTTTTTAATATATATTTGTATGCGATTTGCTAAAATTTTGTTGAGAATTTTTGTGTCAACGTTCATTAAGGATATTGGTCTGAAATTTTCTTTCCTCGATGTGTCTCTGTCTGGTTTAGGTATCAGGGTGATATTGGCTTCATAGAAAGAGTTTGGAAGGGTTCCCTCCTCTTCTATTTCATGGAATACTTTGAGGAGTATTGGAATGAGCTCTTCTTTAAAGGTTTTGTAGAACTCGGCTGAGAACCCATCTGGTCCCGGGCTTTTCTTTGTTGGTAGACTTTTGATGACCTCTTCTATTTCATTGCTTGAAATTGGTTTATTTAAGTTGTGGTTCAGTTTAGGTAATTCATATGTCTCTAGAAATTTGTTGATGTCTTCGAGGTCTTCTGTTTTGTTGGAGTATAGATTTTCAAAATAGCTTCTAATTACGTTTTGTATTTCAGTCATGTCTGTTGTGATGTTTCCTTGTTTATTCCGTATTTTAGTAATTTGAGTTTTCTTGAACTTTCTCTTTGTTAGTGTGGTTAAGGGTTTATCAATTTTGTTTATTTTTTCAAAGAACCAATGATTGATTTTGTTAATTTTTCCAATTGTTTCTTTTGTTTCAATTTCGTTGATTTCGGCTCTGATTTTAACTATTTCCTTTCTTCTACTACTTTTGGTATTGGTCTGCTCTTCTTTTCCTAGGGCTTTGAGCTGTAGTGTTAAGTCATTTATTTGTTGATTTCTACTTCTTTTTTTGAATGCGCCCCATGAAATAAATCTTCCTCTAAGTACTGCTTTCTTAGTGTCCCAGAGATTTTGATATGATGTGTCTTTGTTCTTGTTTACTTCTAAGAATTTTTTTATTTCCCTCCTGATGTCTTCTGTTATCCATTCATCATATAATAGTGTATTATTTAATCTCCAGGTATTGGAGAAGTTTCTGTTTTTTATTCTGTCATTTATTTCTAATTTCAATCCATTATGATCTGATAGAATACAAGGTAGTGTCTCTATCTTCTTGTATTTGTGAACATTAGCTTTGTTATGGTCTATTTTAGAGAAGGATCCATGTGCTGCTGAGAAGAAAGTGTATTCGTTCTTTGTTGGATGGTATATTCTATATATGTCCATTAAGTCTAAATTGTTGATTGTGTTATTGAGATCTATAGTTTCTTTATTCAATTTTTGTTTGGAAGATCTATCCAGTGGTGAGAGAGGTGTGTTAAAATTGCCTAGTATTATTGTGTTGTGGTCTATTTGATTTCTGGAATTGAGAAGGATTTGTTCGATGTATGTGGATGAGCCAATGTTCGGGGCATAGATATTTCTGATTGTTCTGTCTTGCTGATTTATTCTTCCCTTAAGCAGCATGTCATGTCCTTCTTTATCCCTTCTGACTAGTTTTGGCTTGAAGTCCACATTATCTGAAATGAGGATGGATACTCCAGCTTATTTTCTGTGTCCGTGTGCATGGTATGTTTTTCCCCATCCTTTCACCTTTAGTCTATGGGTATCTCTTTCTATAAGATGAGTCTCTTGCAGGCAGCATATTGTTGGATTTTTCTTTTTAATCCAATCTGCCAGTCTATGTCTTTTGATTGATGAGTTCAGGTCATAAACATTCAGGGTTATCATTGTGATATGATTTGTTTTCCCAGTCAATTGACTCATATTTGTTTTTGACATGATTTGGTTTCTCCTTTATTTGGCTATTCCTTTAGGCTAGCACCTCCTGTTGCTGATTTGCATCATTGTTTTTCATCTCTTCCTCATGGAATATTTTGCTGAGAATGTTCTGTAATGCTGACTTTCTTTTTGTAAATTCCTTTAGCTTTTGTATATCATGGAAGGATCTTATTTCATCGTCAAATTTGAAGGTAAGTTTTGCTGGGTATAAGATTCTTGGTTGGCATCCATTTTCTTTCAGGGCTTGGTAAATGTTGTTCCAGGCCCTTCTAGCTTTTAGGGTCTGGATTGAAAAATCTCTTGATATTCTTTTTGGTTTCCCTCTGAATGTAATTTGATTCTTTTCTCTCGCGGCCTTTAAAATTTTGTCTTTATTTTGTATGTTATGTATTTTCATAATAATGTGCCTTGGTATGGGTCTGTTGTAATTTTGTATATTTGGAGTTCTATAAGCCTCTTGTACTTGGTTTTCCATTTCATTCTTCAGATTTGGGAGCTTTTCTGATATTATTTCATTGAATAGATTGTTCATTCCTTTGGTTGTTTCTCTAAGCCTTCCTCAATCCCAATAATTCTTAAATTTGGCCTTTTCATGATATCCCATAATTCTTGTAGATTCTGTTCATGATTTCTTACCATCTTCTCTGTTTGGCCAACTTTGTTTTCACGATTAAATAATTTGTCTTCAATGTCTGAGGTTCTGTCTTCCAGATGTTCTATCCTATTGGTTATGCTTTCTATGGAATTTTTAACTTGGTTTATTGTTTCCTTCATTTCAAGTATTTCAGTTTGGTTTTTTTTTTTTTTAGTATCTCTAACTCTTTATTGAAATGATCTCTTGCTTCCCGTATTTGGTCTTTTAACTGTTGATTGGTGCAATCATTTAATGCCTGTATTTGCTCTTTAATTTTTTCCTTCAATGCCTGCATTTGCTCTTTCATCTCCTCATTTACTTCCCTGATTATTTAATTATGTACATTCTGAACTCCCTTTCTGACATTTCTTCTGCTGTGCTGTCATTGGGTTTTATTGATAGAGTATCTAGGTTTGTGTGGGACATTTTCTTCCCTTGTTTTCTCATATTGGTCAGATGTCAGTGGGACCCTGAGATATTGCAGATTTCCTCTATTGGCTTATAGTGTCCCGGTAGATTTCCAGTGTATCACCTCCCAGCCTTCAGTAGCCTGATGTCTTGGAGGAATTTGATAATGCAGTGCATCTGAAGAAAGCTGCACCTAGCCCCCTACTGGTTCCAGGGTTTGTAGCTGGCTCCGTGCGGAAAGGCTCTCACTGGGGGCCTGCACCATGCAGCTGGCCATGTGGGAGGATCCCACCGCCGAAGTGTGGAAGGCTACCTGGGGAAGACTCTAGCTGCCCTGCCCTGCTCTGATAAGCCACCCCTACCTGTGCCTGCTGCCCAGGCCAAGTTTTGCCCAGTGCAGGAGACTCACCTGTGACTCTATTTTTGTCCAAGTCTCTCAATGCCTCCACTTCTTGAGTCCTGGGTTCTGGAGTGACTGGAGATGCAGTCACCCTCTAGGTCACCATCTTGGATTGCCCAGTGGAAAGAGCCTGCAGCTGGAGTGGGCAGAGCCACCTGGAGAAGTCTCTGGCTGCCCTGCCCTGATCCCAGAGGCTGCTTGCAGATCAAAGCTCTCCGTTGGGTGGGGACTTGTGGCTGGCTCTATGTAGAAAGGCTCTCACTGGGCGGTCTGTTCCGAGAAGCTAGCCTTGAAAGGCGCCTCCCACTGCAGGGGTCCAGGCTGCTTGGGGAAGTCTCTGTCTGCCCTGTCCTGGTCCCTGAAGCTGCTTGCGGGCCGGAGTATGCCGCGCTGGCTCCGGGACTTGGAGCTTGGAATTTTTCTTCTATAAGCTGCAGAATCTCTGGTCTGAATACAAGGTCCTCAATCCTTTTTGAGTTTAGTTTTGTGCAGGGTGAGAGATCAGATTTTATTTTCATTTCCCGGCATATGAATTTCCAGTTTACCCAGCACCATTTGTTGAAGAGACTATCTTTTCTCCATTGTATGTTTTTGGCACCTTTATATAGTATGAAAATTGTATTTATATGGGTTTGTCTCTGTGTCCTCTATTCTTTACCTCTGATCCACCTATTTTGGTGCCAGTACCATGCTGTTTTTATTTTCTATTGCTATGTAGAATCGTTGAAGGTCTGGTATTGTGATAGCACCCTCTTCACTCTTCCTGCTAAGGATTTCTTTAGGTATTCTGGGTCTCTTATTCTTCCAAATGAATTTTATGATTGCTTGCTCTATTTGTATGAGTTACATCATTGGGATTTTAATTGAAATTTCATTGAATTTTTATAGTACTTTTGGTAGTATGGCCATTTTGACAATATTAATTCTGCCTATCCAAGGATATGGGAGATCTTTCCATCTTCTAGTTTTCTTTAATTTGTTTTTTTAGTGTTCTCTCATTCTCATTGTAGAGTTCTTTTACCTCTTCTGTTAGATTGATTCCTAAGTTTTTTTTTTTTTTTTGAGGTTAATGTGAATGGGGTAGTTTTCCTAATTTCTCTTTCAGTGGATTCTTCACAAGTGAATAAAAAATGCTTTAGATTTAAGATAATTTATTTTAAATCCTGCTACTTTACTGAATTCATTTATGAGTTCTAGAAATTTTCTGGTGGAAATTTTCAGCTCCTCTAAATATAAAATCATGTCATCAGCAAATAGGTATAGTTTGATTTCTTCTTTTCCTCTTTGTATCCCTTTAAATTCTTTGGTCTGTCTAATTGCTTTGGTTAGAATATCAAGGACAGTGTTGAATAGAAGTGGTGAAAGAGGGAATCCCTGCCTTTTTCCAGCTTTTAAGGGTAATGTTTTCAGTTTTTGTCCATTTAGAATGATGTTGGCCATGGGCTTAGTATCAATAGCCATTACAATGTTGAGTTCCTACTATCACTATTTTTTCTAGTGATTTGAGCATAAATGGTGCTGTATTCTTTCAAATATTTTTCTGCATCTATTGAAATAATCATATGATTCTTAACTTTAAGTCTTTTGATGCAGTAAATTACATTTATTTTTTCTGGATGTTGACCCCACCTTGTATCCCTGGGATAAAACCCACTTGATCATGGTGCACTATCTTTTCAATATGGTTTTGCATGCAATTTGCTAAAATTGCTAAGAATGTTTGCATCTATGTTGATTTAGGATATTGGTCTGAAATTTTCTTTCCTTGACATGTCTATATCTGGTTTTGGTATCAGGGTTGCATTATTCTTTTTTTTTCCTCCAATTTATTTATTTTTTTCTCTGAATTTTACTACTTTGTTCCTTCCAAAAATTTTGGAATTGGTTTGTTCTTGTTTTTGTAAGATATTATGATGAATCATGATATTGTTGATTTTAATTCTTTTTGTTTAGGCATATATTGCTAAAAACTTGCCTCTCTGCATTGTTTTCCCCTTTCTGGTGTGTTGTTACATTTCTTTGAAATTTTAATCTGGGCACAGTGGTGCATACCTATAACATCAGTGACTCAGGAGGTTGAAACTGAAGGATCACATGTTCAAAGCCAACCTCAGGAAAAGCAAGGCCCTAAGCTTCTCTGTGAGACCCTTCTCAGAAAAATACAGAATAGGGTTGGGAGTGGGACTCAGTGGTCCATTTTCCCTCAGTTCAATTCTTGAAACCAAAATTAAAAGACATGCATGATACATGCATGTATGGAATAGACAAAAAGAAACCCATTAATTTATACAACCAATATGTGACTATATATATACTCACTCTCTCTATATATATACACATGAAAATAAAGGAGATTAGGAGAAAGGTACACCAGGAAGAACCATGTGAGGACATAGGAGAAGACAGCATACACAATCCAGGGAGAGAAATTTCAGAACACTTCCTGATGACATCTGAATTGTCAGCCTTAAAATCCTCAGAACTGTGAAACAATAAAATTCTGTTGTTCAAGCAAATCTGTCAGGATGCTTTGTTATGACAGCCCAATTGTGAGAGGAGAAGCAGGGACAGGATGACAGCAGGGGCCTACTCAGGACTCCTCAGAATTCAGTATGGAAATATTTCAATATTCTAATAATCCACACAGCCACAATGATGTGAGTCATGAAACACACATTTCTGAGAGCAGCACAAATGATGTGATAGGTTTTTCTTAAGTAAAATGTGTCTGATTAAAAGTTCTGTCCTCAGTTCTGAGACTGTGCCCTTCTTAAATTTTGCCTTTAAATTTACTTACTTTTAAGAAGTTGAATGCATAAAATCCATTTGAATGTTTTCATCCTGACCTACATTCTCTGTTCTGGAGCAGTCACAATCAAGGAGTCATGTATCACAGGCAGGATGGTGATAGAAGAGGTCTTGTGTGCCATGTGAACAGGGTCCTGTATATGCCTCATCTATCTTCTATCCCTTGCTCCCCTGTCCACCTGTGGAAACTCCCTTTCTTACCTACTTGTGTCCTTTATTCTTCTAGCCTACCAGGTATCTCTCTCTGCCTTTTTCACTTGGTGTCTGTCCCCAAGCCCCAGTAAACCTGGTGTCTTCAACTCTGTAGTTCTACCTGGTGCTCCTTTCTCCTGGTCTACTTTTGTTTCTCACCAACCCCATGTGTTCCTGGTGACCCTTCACTTGTTCATCAGGTGTTCATGCTTCTCTTGTATAGCCAGTATATCACCAGCCCCTGATCTACTGGGAGACCCTCCTTCCCCTTTACATCTGTTTAGGGGTGAATCCTTTCTCCTGCTCAGGCACTTTTGTTAAAGCCAAGATATTTGTATATAGTTCAGAGAAAAGTAATTCTTCCAGGAAGTAGAGGTGAATCACAGTTTACACCTGGAAAGAGAAGAAAAAGAGTGTGAGTGAACTCAGATGGAAATGACTCCAAGTCTGAAAGACTTCTAGGACAAACAGGAAGTGGTGATGATCCCATCCTGGTCTGCACCATGGGGTTGTTAATCCCAACCATCAGTTTTACACATGTTTACAAATGTATGTACCTGTGTACACACACACACACACAAACACACACACACACACACACACACACACACATACAATGCTGAGAGTCTAAACTATGAAGCTACACCAAGATTTGTAGACCCAGCCCACCTTGTTGACAAAGTCCTCATCAATGCAGCCCAGGAAACGGATCTGGGTATAAATTATCCTTTCTTGGTGACTGCTTCAGTCCTTCCTCTCCCAAGTTTGCAGAATACTGTCCAGTGGGCAAGTGGGAGGGCTGCCATGTGGCAAAGTTTGTAGACTCCAAGGTGTACATATGGATGGCTTCATGTGTGATTTCATTGGGTGCCTGTCTTGGGTGCCTTGGTCTCTGGCACCTTGGGTTTGGCTGCTAAAAATCAGGCATGTCATGCCTTAGGCATTGTCTTTCTGGAGGTGCATACCAGGACAGGGAAGACCAGAGCAGTGCATGGATGGTGGATCCAACTTCATTTCGAACAAATGGCAGAAGGCAGGGCTCAGGGACCTAACCTGGTCTGCCCTACTCCAGGACAACCAGACTTGAGGACCTAAGGGAGGTGGAACATCTAGTACAGTCATGTGGGAGGACATTTGGAGCCACTGATAGTCCATGCACTACCCCCACCCAGGTCCTGCAAAGTTGGTGTGTTGGTTCTTTGGAAAGATATGGAGAAAAAGGAGCCATGTACTTGGTCTCATCACTGCACAGTCTAAAAAAAAGTTTAGGAGGGACATTAGGTGCTAAGGGGCTCTTCTGCTTGAAAGATTAAATACCCCATGCTGAAGGAAAAATTCTTATTTTGGACAGCAATCTCTCTTGACCCTTGGATCCCTTTGGTGTCAAGTCTCAAGTTCCATAAATCTGGGTGGGGTTTGGGTAAGGGTGGCACAGGCTGAGTTGAGAATCAAGTTAGGCATACCAGGCAGGTGCTAGCTCAATTCCAAGTAGGAGCTGGTGGCAGGGATATGGAGTTGTATCCTGCAGTGGACTGGTACAGTCCAAGAAGGGAGCTGCTATAAAGGAAGAACCATAGTTCTGGGGAAACACTATATCAAGCAGCTCCTGAAGAAAATCAGATCTGAGGGACCCAGGCAGGACCCATAGGTGACTCTTGTTCCAGGTATCTTCTGTTCTTTCCAGGAACTGCACAGATCAGGAAACTGCCAGAAGCTGATCAGGGATTAGATTCATATCAGGGAACATCCATGACAAATTCAGGGATATTGATGCTGGGACCATGAGCCCTGAAAGAATCACCTGGGAGACAGAGACACAGGAGAGGTCATGTGAAAGTGGAAGCTTAATTGAGAACATTGGGTTGCTTCCAATGAGGGCTGTTTCTTTTATTTCTTTTCACTTGTTAGAATTAGAATGGCAGGGATTAATTAGAGCCATATTGATATAGACTGGAGATGTGTTGCTGAACCCCTCCATGCACACCCCACTACCATCATCTTCTGAAATATCAGGTTGATGTACTCACCACTTTCATGACCTCTGATAGTTCCACTCCAAAGAAGTGACCATTTCCAGGCAGGTGTGAGGCTAGTGGCCTCTGTAGTGTCCACAAACAGAAGGATAACTTGAGGCTGGACTGGTTACTCCTCTCCAAACTGACCCAGAACTTCAAGGCAGTGTTGGAATCAGGAACATTGAGGTTGGAGTTTCTTGTACATTTGCAGAGAGAATGCCTAGGCCTCTAGCTAGAGGGAGCTGCAATTTGGAAAGCTAGATGCCTCAGAAACAACACACAGATAGGTGACAGAACCTACGAGACCCTAGTGTGCAATACATAATCCTGCACCACTTGGATCTGGGCCCTGAAACCTGACTCACATTTCTGGGGTATCATCAATGATCAAAGATGCTTGTGCACTGCCATTCCTGGAAACTCTTTCAAAGGCTCTCCTTTGTGGGGTGTCTCTCAGTCATGTCCCACAGGGATGAGAAAGGGTTAATGGATGGAGGAAGATGTTGGCTGCATATCTCTCAATTTCCCCCAAACTTATCTACTCAATAAACACACAACAGCCAATAATCCTTTTAAATGAGAGGAGCATGACAGGTCTGGCCATGCCAGCTCTGCCCTCTAACAACAACGACTTGGAGTAATTCAACTCTCTTTTATTTATAGACACTCAGGTAAATGGGGAAAGAACAGGAGGAGATATTTCTGTGATGGACACGATAGGGTGCAGTTAGGGGAGCCATTTTCTTAGGGAGAATATTACACAAGGAGACAGGGAACCACTCCCACACAGTTCCACATGCTTCCTGGCAATCTGGGACGGGCTTCTGTGGCGGTTAGTTCCTGGAAGACATGCCTCTGCATCCCATGACTGAACTTAGTCTGATTCTGCTAAGTAAGGATGGCTTCCACACTCCTCCATGGATATGGTGGGCTCCAGTTGGGACTGACACCAAAGCTATGTACTGGAATTCATCAGCAGTTGTCAGGTTCCACAAAGTTACCCTCTGTTCTCAACTTACCTGGACAAATACACTCTCCTACCTTTGTTGCATCAGCCCATCTTGTTCAAGTCAAAATTATTGGCTTTGGGGCCATGGGACAATGTACCTTGTAACAAATATTAACATTAAGGACTTCATTGGACTGTATGATTTTACTTGAATTCCTCAGTGGTGTGGGGTATTATGTGATGAATGTCTTTATTCTCCAAATTTCACATGTTGAATTTCTAACACCCAATATGAGGGTATTCAGAGATTTATTTTAGTGTTCAGGAGGGTTAGGTGAGATCCTGAGGGTGAGGCTTCATGAAGGCATTAGTGGTCTTGGTAGGAGAAGGAGAAGACACTGAAGGGATGCTGGTCATGTGAGGACATAGGTCTGCGAGTCATATTTCCAAGAAAGAGAGGAAGCCCTCATGGGACTTTGGGTCAGGCATCCTTCTTCTGGGACTCCTGCCTCCAGAACAGTGAGAAGTGAATGCCTGAGGTTTCATCCACTGAGTCTATATCATCTGGTATGGCAGCCCAATTTATTTGAGATGGTACACACAATGGCCTGGGAGCATGATTCAGAGTGGGGCAAAGATGAACATACCCATCCAGAATCCAAAGACAGTGAACTTTCCCTTGAGCTTCTCTTTACCACAGGAGTTCAGGACAATGTGTGTGGGTGTCTGCAGAGTTTTGTCTTGGGGCCAGCATCCAAAACCTTATTTCTGATTGTGATGTCTTCTGTGCCATGAACAATCTGGTTGATGCTGGAATCTGAAATGACCAGAGGAGGGACCATCATATGGAGTCAGACAGCCAACTCCAAATCCTGGCTTACATTATCTCAGACACCTGCTCTGACCTTGAGTCCTCCGTGTGATGGTGATGATCATTGGAAACATTGCCTATTCTCATGGGGCTGTGATTGGCAACTGAGTTAAGGAAATTTCTTCTCCTAGTGTGAGGTAAATATTCCTGGGAATCAGGTCTCTGAACTCTTCCCCCAAACCTCAGGACCTTCCTTCCATTTCCCCTACATTCCAGCCTCCTTTTTCCATTCCATGATTTTACTCATGTCAATGCACTAGGAGGAGTTTGGGGACCCTGGGGAGAGTGCTCACATGAGGAAACAGGAGAATGCTTCCACATCTCGAGTCTGAGGAAGGTGCCTGTGGACCAGGGTCTTAAAGCCCCTTAAAGATTTTATTGATGCTCTAAGGTCCACTGGAGGCACCTGGTGGTACTGAAGTGTAGAAGGTGGACAGGGTGTCCTATCCAAACTGTCCACCTGGCTGTTGGTGGGCATCCATTGGGAAAATGGTGGAGTCCAGGCAGACAAATGGTGGTGGTGCTGGAGGGGAAAGGCCCTGGTGCCAGTGAGCCCCATAGTTCCAGGTTGCCCCACTGACTGAGGCAGCCACAGTGGTCCTTAGGGCAGAAGCTGCTGTGAGGAAGGGAGCAGGATGCTCCACACCCCCACAGAAGGCCCCTGGGGCCCTCCAGATGAGGGGTCCCTGAGTGTGGTCAATGTTCGGAATATGAGCAGGCTCTCCTGGCCTCAGTTCTGGCCCTCATGTTTCACAGATGAACAGATCAGCCACACACAGTTTTCAAGGTTAAGCAGACAGCACCAGAGGTTTATGCTGGTAGATGGGTTCAGTCACCCATGGTGGCAGGGGCACATCCCAGAACAGCTGGTGTGTTGGTACAGGGAAACCCCAGTGGAAGGATGAGTCAAGACATTATTCATGCGGGGAAGCAAAAGGGGTAGCAGGCCTGGATGGGACTGGGCAGACATTCCATGAAGAGATTTGGCTGGTAGGGAGGAACCTCATGTTCCCTTCAAATATTATAGTGGTGCCACAATTGGTGTGTGCCTCTGGAACATTTTAAAATAATTTCTCAGATTCACAGAGGGTGGGTGACAGATGCCATTCTATTCAAATACCTCATCAATTGTCTTTGATTGCTTCCCCTGCTGAGCACTACCAGTGAGCTATGGCTCTCACCAGTCACACAATCATGAGTATAAACAGTCAATACTCTAAACTGTAGGATGTGGCTTGCATTTTATGGATATAGTGGGTTTTTTTATGCAATCATGTCTGCAAAAAGCACAATTCAGTGTGCATGATATATTTACCACCATATTAAAAGCCTTTTTAAAGGAATGGGACAAAACAGGATACTCAGACACTGAAAATGGGCTTCTTTGGCTCTTTCACTTGTCATTTTGGCTTATTATTTCCTACAGTCTTCATTCATGTCATTGGTATTAGACCTGGAGTGTTTCTCTCTTTCTTATTTGTTTCTTGATCTAGTTATATGAAATACAATGTGGTAAACTGTCTTCTCCTATTTCCACATTTAATTTTTTAAAATAATGATTTACTATAATGAATGGCAGAGACCACACATTAAAAGCAAGCTTTATTTTCTAGACCAAGTTTGAATTCAGGGCCCTTGCATACTCTTAGGCAGCACTTTACCACTGAACTTCTTCCCTAACTCCCATAAAATCAGATTCACAGATGAATGACAGAAACAAGCGTATTCATCAGTGACTTGGTAGATGAAACCCTAATACAACACCATCAATCATCTTTGTTTGCTTCCCTGCTGGGCAGAACAGGTGAACCATGGCTCTCATCTACCATATTAATTATAAACAATAATGAGTATAAACAACCTCTACTCTAAACTGTAGGATGTGGCTTGCATTTTATGGAGATAGTGGTTTTTGCACCTCATCACATCTGCAAAACTCATACTTGGGTGTTCATGAGATATTCAACACCGTATCATAAAATTTTTTAAATGAATGGTCTGTCAAAACATGCCACCCAGGCACTAAAAATTGGATTCTTTGGTTCTTCTTCTTTCACTTTTCAAGAGAGCTAATTATTTCCCACAGATTTCATTCATGTAATTCTTATTAATAAAATTGACAGGTTTATGTTTTTGAACAAGTGATATAAAATGTGCAGTGTGGAAAAACTGTTTTCTATCTTAATTCCACAATTGTTTCTTTCTTCTTTATACTAAGTACTAAATACTAAACTGTAATGAATGATGAAGACCAGATTTCCAAAGCAAAATTTATTTGGGAGACCAATATCCAATTCAGGCCCATTGCATACTCTCTGTAAGCACTTTACAACTGAGCTACACTCCTAATCCTATGCAATCAGTTTTGTACCAATTCACAGTGTTAGACTGCAGATGCACACAATCTTACTAGCCCAAATTCAATTTGTATAGAATTGCCATGGAAAGGAGCAGTTAAATGACCTTTTGCCCTACCATGTGTCCATTGCTGTTGTAAAGTCCAGAGCTAACACTGTTCACAGATATATGTATGTATACAGATATATGTACACACACATACACACTCACACATTTCTGAACATGGATGTTTACCTAATCAGGGAACTTTGGAGGAATGGCAAAGGCCCTGTCTGCCTGCTGCATACAGGTTAGATCTGCACATTGGGGGCAATTAGCAGTGTCACATAGGACATAGTATCTTCCCCATTATTCTTTGGAAGGAAGTGATACTAATTACCCAAGTCCCAGAAAGAGCATCGAGGGATTTTTTTTCCCCATGTATTGCAAGGTTCAGTGAATCCATGGTACAATTTTTAAAGTTCCAACTAAAATTATGCCATGTAGTAGAAAAGGAAGAACATTAACTTGCTGTCTACTGAAATTGGTCCACATTGCAAAGTCCTCAAAAACATATAAGGAAAGCTTTCAAAGAAAGCAGTTGAGCATCCGTATTTATTGGTAGGGCTCTATGTATGTAATAATAGCTGAGTACTGTAAATCCAGCCGGCAAATTCAAGGAATGGGGATTCAGAGTGTTACCCAGATCTAATTCTTTGCCAGAATGGAACCTATTGATGGAGTATGAGAAAGGCACACACTGATGTTTGGACCAGTGAACAAAAATCAAAGGGACGTGGTGCAAAGGGGGTTAAAACAATGGTCCTAAATGAGGAGCCTGAGCTTCAGCGTAGAGACCTTGCAATGCTGCAGCCAGGGCGGTCTCCAATGCAGGCTTGGCAGGTTTGTAATAGTGAACATCACCATGGTCATTTCAGGTGTAATTACTGGAAGAAGGAGCTGCCTGAGGCTTCCCCAGGAGGAGCAGCCTTGCAGATGAAACCTCACAGATGCTGAAGCATTTCCATCCTGTCCTGCAGGCTTTCCGCGCTTCCCGCCAGAAGCCCTCGCGCATGCGCACACCCTTGGCCAGGGTCTGTGAGGCGCTGGCGGGCCGCCATCCAACTGTCCAGAATTCATTGCTTTGGCTACTGCGGGGATGACGCGCAGGCGCGAGCGCTGAGGGTGGTTTCCCAACCACCAGCGCGGCTACCATGGCGGCGTCCAGAGTGGGTTCCCACCCCAGAGGTACTGGACCCGGGTGCCTCTCCCTTCCCGAGTCTGTCGTGCATGCACGGGTCTTCCATCCTGGCTGGCGGATCTCCCCGCTGTGTGTCCACTCAAGGGACACCTCCAGCGCCCTGTTCTCATCTGGATGTGAGCTGCACCCAGACCAGGCCCTGCAGGGCCCGGGGCCTTCTGTCCTGGAAGCGAGCGTATTTGGCAGTGTGTGAGCTTGTATATGAACATAGTATAAGATTTTTTGTATAGTGGGGGATATTTGCCTATTTGTATGTGGTGGGTAACTGTAGAGATGAGATGCCTATGGAGAGTTACTGGTATATTGAGTTTGTGTTGGGTACTGATACCGCCATTTACCGGTGACGAGTTCTGCTCCTTCTAATGTTGAAGATTGAACACTAGAGAAGCACGCCAAGGCAAGCCTATTAAACGGGTTTTATTTAAAGGTAATAATACAGACTTCTCCCAGGAGGAAGAAGGGGGCCATGGCTGATGTTCTAAAGTCCCAAGAAGTGAGCACACCCTACATCTTTTATAGGTTAAAGTCTCTTTTGTTCTCTAGTCCTCTCCCCCCTTATCTCTCCTTCCTTCCTGCCTACATGACTAGGCCTGGTTTTGCATTAAGTGAGAAACCATGGGCAGGGGGAGGGCCAAGGTGATTCAGGCAGGCAAGGGCCCAGGGGGCATTAATTAGCAGCTCCTTGCTTGCAGTCCTTGATAAAGGCAGGTAAATTTGGTAATCAATGGGCTCCAGAGATCCTTGACATTCCATTCTTCCAGGGGCAGTCTCCAACTTCCAAAGGCAGATGGTTTCATGGCTTCATTTCCTCGAATGGACCCGATTTCCTATTTCTACACTAACTACCTGTCCTTAATTCTGGCTTCAGTACCACACTGCAAGGTTGTGTATGTGTGTGTGTGTGTTTGTATTAGTGTTCATGTACTATCGATAGTTGTGAGAAGGAAGAATATTTAGGTGTCAATTAGTATGTGTATTCAAGGGACATGGAAGTTGATATCTGTATTAAGTAGAAAGTTATTTGTATGTAAGTGAGAAGGAAGGATGGATATATGGGATGGAAAGGTGACATTGTGCTTTTAAACAGGGGCTGTGGAAATTGTTTTAGAGATAAATGATACAGTTTTTTGTTAGTATTTGTTAGAAACAACATTTGTTCTAGTAGGGTGTGATAATTTGGGATTTGTAAGTGAGCTTATGTGAAGTTGGAGATAGTTTTGTGTCTTGGGCATGCAAATTGGTTTATGGATTCTCATGGGTACATGAATTCTGTAAGTTTCTTCATTGGGAATAAAGTTGCTAGGAGTATTCAAAATGTATTTCTTCAGAGAATGTGTGACATTTCTAGGTCCATATGGGAATGTTTGGCTGCAGGGCTTGGCAGTTTGCTTTCTGGAGATGTGGAATGCTGTAGTTTTAGAGAATCTCTATTCATGTTTGAAAATGCTTGTGTGTCTGTCCATTTCTGTGTGGAAAGTATGTATATATTGATCCATATTTAGAGATTATTGGGTGCATGTTTTTTCGTGTGTGCTGGTTTTGAACTCTCTATCTCATGCACGCAAGATTATCATTTTTTGTGTTTTGTGTGTAGGCACACAAGTGATTATGTGTATGTTCATGGATTTGTGAATGTGGTATTTAAAATCTGTGTGTATACCAATGCTCAGGAATTGTATTTGTGTTTATTGTGGCACATAATTCTTGAAGATATTGGTGATATTAGTAAAATGTGTGGTCCTGGTGTTTAATTATGGTTCATCTCATGCATTTGAGAAGTCTAGGTTGTAGGTGGCTGAGTGTGTCTTGAATTCATGGGACTCTTGGCCTGTGTACTCTGGCAGATGCGAGAGGTTCATTATGTGCTTGGGAGTTGATTGTGTCTTTGGGTATTGTGGAATGAATATATTTTAAGAACTGTGGGCTTTCACTGATAATTCTGAGGAAAGGCTTATGGCCAGGAAGGGTATTTCACAGATGGAGTCCAGGTCTTTAACTCCAGAAAGAGTGATTTGTCAAACTCTGAGGGTGGAGCCAGTGTTAGTGGAGACCTAAGTTAGTGATGCCAGGGTAATGAAATGACTGCCAAGGGAAGTCACAAGCAGTGAGCACACCCAGCTCCAGGGAGTGGCCCCGCAAGGGACAAGGCTGGAGGATCAAACTTGTCCAAGCCTCAGGGATTCATATCAGACCATCACACTCCATACTTCCCCACTTGGAGCACTAGACCAAATTTTTGCCCTGATTGCTATTTTTTCCTTGTTAGTTCCCTGTTCTTCCCTTTTGGGCTAATTATGTTTCCCCTTGTGCCATTGTATCTTCCATTGCATCTTGGAAATATGTTTATTTTCTTTATGATCATTAGAGAGGATGATAGGTAACATAACTGCAAAAGGTGCTTTGCTTTTGATTGTACTGCTTTGCTTTCACCTGAGTCAGCCAGTACCTGAAGAGGCAGAGAGGTGGGAGAAGAAAAGAGTTCATTTTGCAGTAATTCAACATGAATGGGTAGCTGCTGGTTTCATCATGCTTAGTACTGCTGAATGAAAGTGTATATACTGTGATATGGGGATTGTTCTCTCAGTGTTGGTCTGATGGGCACAAGGAGGTAGTTCACTATTCTTGACAGATGTGCTTTTTCAGGAGCTGGGGTTGTGTGTGTATTATCTGGATCCAGTGGACACTGAGCCATGCGAGACTTTTGAATCTAAGATTACATGATTTTGTAGACGCTTGCTAGATTCTGAAAGTGTGTGCATCTGGTTTCCACCCTAGTCTGTCTCTTCTCTACACTTCTGCCAATACATTTGAATTTGGACATTTCCTGTGACCTAGAAAGGGGGAGTGCCCAGTCCAAGGGGTAGCATTTTAACTAACTCTGTGGTTAGTCATTAAGAGAGGATGAGTGTACAGGGAAGAAAGAAAGTTATGCTGATGAATCCAAAAGAAGAAAGAGTGGAGGAAAATACCTTTTAATCCAGGGTTTAGCATAACTGTGTTCCTTTGAGTCTCAGAGGAGACTTTGGAGGACTATTGAGAAATGCAGGCACTGTTGAGGTTTGTGGACTCCTGGAGATGGACTGAATGCATTTATTTTTTTCTGAGACAGACATGAGCTTTTGGGGACAAGGGACAAGGGTATTGACCTTTAATGTTCCCCAAAGGCTTACCTGTTAAACCTGTGGTTCCCAGCTGATGGCACTATTGGGAGGTGGTGGAATATTTTAGAAAATGGGGCCCAGTTGATGGAAATTAGTTCATTTGGGATGTGCCCTTGAATGGGTCCTGGGACCCCTGTACATTTCTGGCTCTGTTTCTCTTTGCTTTCCAGGTGCCATGAGGTGAGCAGTTTCCTCTGCTACATAGTCTCTGCCAGATGTTTTGCCTTGCCACAGGTTCAGATGCAAGAGTGGCAAATGACCATAGATCTGAAATGATGAACCAAAATAGATCTCTGCTCCATTGAAGGTGTTGATCTCAGGTACTTGTCACAGGGTTGGAAAGTGATCAGGACAGTTCCTGTCCAAAATAAAAGAGGCCCCCAGCCCCTGCCTCTAACAAAGTCACCTCCTCTGTAAGTAGCAGGGAACAGTTGATCCTTTACTCACTCATCTTTTGAGCCACAAGCATGTCAGTAATGTCCCCACATTAGAATTAGGGCATGTAAGAATGCCCAAGGCCTCTTGTGTGAGAACACTTCAGACCCCATTGAGGAATTGGGGCAAATGTGGCTGATGGGAGCCTAGGTGGACAAGACCAGGCCTTTTGTGGGAACATGTCGGGGTTTTCAGGACCCCCAGCCTTGGGCATGGTCAAGATGGTGCCTGACGCTGAGCCAAAAGTGGCCAGCTATACAGTAAACAACCAGCGAATTCCAATGATTGGCTAGTTAACGATGTGACTAGAGCATGCCCCCCTCGTGTACTTATCCTATGCTTGCAGCTGTCCGCGTTTACCTCGTGTACTCTCCCCTGATTGGTTGAAGTGTATATAAGCCTGGTGGGTGGGAGAGTAGAGAGGCAGAAGCGGAAGAGAGGCAGAAGCGGAAGAAGCGGCGGAGGCGAAGCCTGAAGCTGAGCTGGAAGCTGAGAGTGCGCGGAAGCTGGGAGAAGCTGAGAGAAGAGAAGCTGGGAGTGCGCAGAAGCTAGGAGTAAGGGAAGTGTAGGAGAGGGACTGTACATAATAAACTTCCAAAGCTTCAGACATTTGTCGTGTCTCTGCGGGCAGAGGGAGCACGATAACTGGTGCCGAGACCCGGGACGTGAAGGGAAGATGAAGGCCTTATAAAAGAAAACAAGGTAAGATATTTGAAAAATTTTTTTTTGTATACAAGTTAAACCGGTTATAAAAAAGTTAAAGGGTATCAGGATGCGCTATCAGCGGTCCTGGGGACACGCGGAGTGCGGTCCGGTTGAAAGGTATTGGGACGCGCCATTAGCGGTCCTGACGCGTAGAACGCGGGTTAAAAGGTATCGGGATCCTGACACGTAGAACGCGGTTCAAAAGGTATCGGGATACGCCATCAGCGGTCCTGATGCGTGGAATGCGGGTTAAAAGGTATCGGGATGCGCCGTCGGCGGTCCTGATGCGTGGAACGCGGTCTAATTAAAGTGAAAGTAGAAACACGTTTGAAGCGGTCCAATTAGGGTATAGGTAGTACGTGAAAAGCTGCTATAAAAATTCTAATGCACACTTGATAGTTTTCCTTTCAGTAATCTCGTTGCTCCTGGCAGCTAGGCCACTGTTTGTTATTGTAACTGCCATAACTAAAGCTATTTAAATTAGTAACAATGGGGTCTGAAACGTCTAAATTCAGAATGCAGCAACCCCTCAGGGAGTTATTAAAAAACCATGGGACGCCATTAAAGGAAAAAACAGCTAAAGTATTTCTTGATACTGTGGAAAGGATTTCCCCTTGGTTTTTGGATGAGGGCCTTTTGAATACCCTACAGTGGGAACAGCTGGGGAAAGACCTTCGTACAGCGGATAGGCAGAATCCTTTGCCAGTAGGCACTATGGCTATTTGGTCTCTTATTAAATCCTGTCTGCAAGATAAAAACAAAAAACCTTCACTCACCGAGCCTTTAGCTGAGGGAAGACAGGTTTTGGAAGAAATAAAAGAGGAACGCTCATATCTTTCTCAAAATTCAGAAAAAGGAACTAACTCAGATGAGGAACTATCGGAAGGGGAATTATCAGGGGAGGAACTGGAAAAAAGAGTACAAAGATTAAGACTAGATAAAAAGCCCCCTCTAGTGCCCGTGTTGCCTAGTGCACCTCCCATAAATACGGAACCCCCTCATGAAGCGTCCGGTTTTGGGTTACGCTCAGAATGGAGTCATCTTGGATCTGTAGCGTATCCTGTTTTTGAGGATGCTCAAAATCAAAGATTCCACCAACCCTTAGACTTTAAAACAGTGAAACAGTTAAAAGAAGCAGT
This sequence comes from Sciurus carolinensis, assembly GCF_902686445.1. Taxonomy (NCBI): domain Eukaryota; kingdom Metazoa; phylum Chordata; class Mammalia; order Rodentia; family Sciuridae; genus Sciurus; species Sciurus carolinensis. Next base: position 1,868,814 of record NW_025920141.1, read on the forward strand.
TAGCACATATGGTCCTCAGTCAGCTTTTACTATAGCCTTAGTAGATACCTTGACATCATTAAACTTAGTGCCCCAGGACTGGACTAATCTTGCTAGGGCCGCTCTGTCTGGGGGACAGTACCTTATGTGGAAAACATCATGGCAAGAAATATCTACAGATACCGCCCGCCAAAATGCAGCAGCGGGGAATCCCCAAGTTGATAGGGACATGCTTATGGGCGTAGGACCTTATGAAACCCTTCAGGCACAGCTTAATTATCATCCAGCAGTCTATGCACAAATTGCCGTGGCTGCAACCAAGGCCTGGAAAACATTACAAGGAGCAGGAGATTTGCAGGGCCAGTTGTCAAAGGTAACTCAAGGGAATAGTGAGCCCTATGTGGATTTTGTCGATAGGCTAATTTAGACAGCATCACGCATCTTTGGAGATGCAGAGCAAGCCATGCCCCTAGTAAAACAGTTGGCTTACAAACAAGCTAACAGGTGGTGTAGGGAGGCCATAAGACCATGGAGAAACAAAGACTTGTCCGCCTACTTAAAAGTGTGTAGAGATGTAAATGACACTTCGGCGCAGAGCAGTGCCTTTGTAGCAGCCATAGACAGACAAACCACCTTGTTGTCTGCTGCACTTGCACAAGCCCAGGGGAGGTCCCCTTCAAGAACTAATAAAGAGCCTTTAGGATCATGTTTTGTGTGCGGACAGAAGGGACATCTAAAAGCCACTTGTCCAAACAAAAGGCCACCCTTTGCCCGGGGTGGGAACATCTATACAAAGAATAACCTGGGAACCGGACCTGGGCTATGTCCAAGATGCAGAAGAGGAAGTCATTGGAATAGTGCCTGTCAGCCTATTAGAGATAGGGAGGATAATTTCCTAGGGTTGAATCCTAAACTTCAAAAAAAACGGGAGACAGGGCCCTCCCCGGGACCCGCAACAAATATACGGGGTAATTCAACAAGTTCCCCAATGGTGGTATCCTCCCACAGAGAAGGGGAGCGCAGAGCCACCTCAGGAAGTGCCGGATTGGACATCTGTGCCACCTCCAGACTCATACTAACCCCAGATATGGGGGTGCAGATGATTGATACTGATTGGCATGAAAAAATCCCACAGAACAGTGTAGGACTATTACTAGGTAGAGGTTCCTCAACACTAAAAGGACTTATAGTACACCCAGGGGTTATTGATCCTGATTTCACTGGACAAATAAAAGCCTTGGTCTCTTCACCAAAAGGAATTACGGTCATCTCTCCAGGGGATCGCATTGCACAAATGCTTATATTGCCCAGTCGACATTCTTTGTGGCCCAGTAAAAATGCAAATAAAAGACAAGGAGGTTTTGGATCAACAGGAACCACTTTAATAAACCTTACTATGGATATGGGACAGAGGCCCCTCCTAAAATTAAAAGTGGGAAATATGGAATTTATAGGTTTATTAGATACGGGAACTGACAAAAGTATTATTAGCGCAATGGTCTGGCCAAAGCACTGGCCATTGATCACAGCAGCTCAGAGCTTGAGAGGCTTAGGAGTAGCAGAAAGCCCCAAAGTGCTTCCTCATTATCGTGGAAAGATACAGAGGGACACACAGGAATATTTCAGCCATATGTCTGTAATGTTCCTATTAGCCTATGGGGATGAGACGTCCTGCAGCAAATGGATATGAAACTCACCACTGATCAGACTTACCAAGGGACTCCTGTAAGAAATATGTTACAAAATATGAACTATGATGATAAAAAGGATTAGGAAAACATAGTCAAGGATCTACCCAACCACTGCCTTTACTTCCACCAAAAAATGATTCTCATGGAATGGGTTTTTCCTAGGGGCCACTGATAAACCATCAATCCCTATAATATGGAAAGATGATAAGCCTCGCTGGATTCCACAGTGGCCCCTAACAAAAGAGAAGCTAGAGGCAGCTCATAATTTAGTACAAGAGCAGGTACAAGCAGGTCATTTACAACATTCTACCTCTCCTTGGAATACTCCAATATTCTTAACAAAGAAAATATCAGGAAAATGGAGGTTATTACATGATTTAAGAGTCATAAACGAACAAATGTACCCTATGGGACCCATCCAATGTGGACTCCCTCTTGTCACTGCACTACCAAAAAATTGGCCTACTATTATTCTGGATTTAAAAGATTGCTTTTTCTCTATACCCTTACACAAAAATGATTGTTGGAGATTTGCCTTTACTTTGCCCTCTCTTAATCACACTCAGCCTGACCAGAGATTCGAATGGACCGTGTTGCCTCAAGGTATGGCTAACAGTCCTACTATATGTCAAATATACGTAGATAAAGCGTTAACAACTACTAGACAAAAGTTTAAGAGATTGTTGATTTATCATTATATGGATGACATACTTATTTGCCATCAAGAAAAAGAAATTTTGTTAGAAGCATTACAATTTATAACTCAAGCATTAGAAAAGAGAGGACTAACGATAGCTCCTGAAAAATTACAATTAGAGGAGATCCAAGAATATCTGGGTACAAGGCTCACTGCTACTACAGTCAGACCAACAAGGTTGACCATCAGGACAGATCAATTGAATACCTTGAACGATTTTCAGAAACTCTTAGTGACATTAATTGGATCAGATCCTATTTAAAATTATCCACAGGGGAATTAAAACCTTTATTCGATATATTAAAAGGTAATCCTGACTTGAATTCCCCTAGGAAACTTACTCCCGAAGCACGGATATCCTTACAGCTAGTAGAGAATAGACTTCAGCAGTGTTATGTTGATCGTTGTGATCCTACTCAACCATTAAGTTTAATCATAATCTCAGAGAAGCATACCCCTTTTGGCATAGTTTGGCAAGGAGGACCTCTGCAAAGTATAAATCTCCCTAACTCTCCGGCTAAAACATAGCAATCATATCCCCAAGCTATTGCTCAGGTAATATTCAAGGGAATAGAATCTTGCATTACTGTTTTTGGAATCCATCCATCTATTATTATAACTCCTTATTCCACTCAGCAAATTAAATGGCTAATTAATAATGATGATGATTGGTCAGTATTATATTGTTCCACTTCAGCTCAGTTCGATAACCATTATCCCCAACATCCCTGGATTCAATTCTGTAAAAATACTCCCATAGTTTTTCCAAAAGTGACTAGTGTCCAGCCTCTTAAAGACTGTGTAACCATTTTTACTGATGGCTCCAAAAATGGAGTAGGTGCAGTACTTATCAGTAAACAACTTCACACCATAATAGTTCCACCCAACTCCGCACAGGTTACTGAACTTGCAGCTGTAATATTAGCCTTTAAATTAGCAGATAATCAGCCATTCAATCTTCTATCTGATAGCTTATATATCGTTAACACTTTACAGGTTCTTGAAACGGTACCTCATATTTCTTCCATGTCCACAGTAGCTTCTTATTTTACTACGCTACAAAACCTTATCCTACAGCGTAAACATCTATTCTATGTAGGACATATTAGAGCTCATTCTAATTTACCAGGACCTTTGGCCAATGCTAATGACTTGGTAGATATGGCCACCAAATCGATCTTTGTTTTTTCCATAGAGGAACAAGCAAAACTCTTTCATGAAAAATTCCATGTAAATTCCACTACTTTGAGCAGAAAATTTCCTATATCTAAATGTATGGCTTGACAAATAGTAAAAAATTGTCAACATTGTGCTCCTTTAATCCCAGTACAATCCTTTGGAGTTAACCCCAGGGGACTGCTGCCTGGTCATATTTGGCAGATGGATGTAACCCATATTTTTGAATTTGGTACTGTTAAGTATGTACATGTGTCAGTAGACACTGCTTCAGGGGTCATTATGGCTTCCGCTCATTCTGGAGAAAAGGTAAAAGATGTCATTCAACACTGCCTACAAGCATTTGCTGGCTGGGGCATACCTAAAGTTATTAAAACAGATAATGGTCCTGCTTATACTTCCAAAAGCTTCCGGTTGTTTTTACAAACATTTAACATCCAATCAGTCACTGGCATCCCCTATAATCCTCAGGGACAGGGCATTGTGGAAAGAGCACATCTTACTTTAAAAAATTGTCTAAATAAACAAAAAAGGGGAATAGGAGCCTCCTACAAGTCTCCTAAAGATAAACTTAATTTAGTTTTTTTCATTCTAAATTTCTTAACTCTGGATAGGGACGGCCATTCTGCAGCTGATCGACATTATAATCCCCATAATACTCCTCAAGTATGGGCAAAATGGAAAGATATCCTGACAGGTTGTTGGAAAGGACCGGATCCAGTCCTTCGTTGGGTCCGAGGGTCTGTTTGTATTTTCCCACAGGATCAACAGACTCCAGTCTGGATTCCAGAAAGGCTAATCAGAGTTTTACAGCATGCAAGTGATGCTGCTCCTCCTCGCAATGGCGAGTCTGAGCCTTCCTCCAATAACAAAAACTCAGACAGAAAGGCAAACCCGGAACCGATGGGCCATTGTTAGCCTGGCCATATTTTTCACTTCTAACTAACACATTTTTTATCCTTCTTTTTCTTGTTTTTCAACAATTCCTCTACAAGCCTGTCAATTCTACTGATGATTTTTCAGGTCGTGCTGTTTTTGGTGACAAGGATATCTCTAGTCTTTCTTTGCTTTAACAGGAGGAATTTCTGCACTTTGCCGTTGGAATCATACTACAAATCAGACCCAGAGTAGAGCAACTCGTTCTGCTGACCCTAGCTGTAATATTGCTTTTCCTCCCACGTCAGCTTGTGTATTTCCTCCCTTTTATGTTCCTACCAACTAACATTTCTAATAACACCTCTTAACTGTTCACTAACCGTGTGCTATCTCTCACAATGCTGGAATGGTTCTTTTGCCACCTGTGCAATTTGCACATTTCTATCTTCCTACCAGTCCTAGTTTCTGTTGCAGATGTAGAATTGCCAGTGCTATTATCAAGAAACAGAAGAGTCTTTGACATTGCAACAGTCGTGATCATTGTCATCACAGTCTTTGCAGTAGCAGCATTGACACAACCATAACAATGATCATTTGGTCGAAGATACAGCTGCAGCCTTACAGACCATGGAGACTCTATCAGAGAGTGAACTCACTATAAGAACAAGTGGATACCTTGCAAGAACTTTTGGGACTGGGATGCGTTTATTCCCTGAGAGCTCTTTTGTGTTGCCCGTATTGTAACTCTACTGGGATGTATATTGTTTCTGTATTTAATATGGCTATATGGTTTTTCTTCTGTTTATAGATTTGTCAAACAGCGGGCAGGCTTAGGAGCTATGGTGGTACTCCTCTGCCTTGGCCCTCCTTCTCTTCATTCGTTTTGGCATGCATCTACGAGCTAGCCAATAGAGAGATCAAATTATCTTTCATCAGGCCATGACCGCCCTAAAGGCCGACAGCCCCCCATTAGTATGGCTCTTGATGCTGGACCGGTAGTCAAAGACGGGTAATGAAGGAGGTGGCTGTGTACCAACCTAAGACAGGAGCTGCAGCATGCTCTGCAGGCTCTGATGACGGGTAAGGACATATGCTGACCACTCAGCCTAAGACAGACACGGTCCCGAGCCTTAGTTTAATAGTAAAGAAGGGGGATCTGTCGGGGTTTTCAGGACCCCCAGCCTTGGGCATGGTCAAGATGGCGCCTGACGCTGAGCCAAAAGCGGCCAGCTATACAGTAAACAAACAGTGAATTCCAATGATTGGCTAGTTAACGATGTGACTAGAGCATGCCCCCCTCGTGTACTTATCCTATGCTTGCAGCTGTCCGCGTTTACCTCATGTACTCTCCCCTGATTGGTTGAAGTGTATATAAGCCTGGTGGGTGGGAGAGTAGAGAGGCAGAAGCGGAAGAGAGGCAGAAGCGGAAGAAGCGGCGGAGGCGAAGCCTGAAGCTGAGCTGGAAGCTGAGAGTGCGCGGAAGCTGGGAGAAGCTGAGAGAAGAGAAGCTGGGAGTGCGCAGAAGCTAGGAGTAAGGGAAGTGTAGGAGAGGGACTGTACATAATAAACTTCCAAAGCTTCAGACATTTGTCGTGTCTCTCTCTGCGGGCAGAGGGAGCGCGATAGGAACAGACACATTACAACATTGTGGCTTGGCAGTTAGGAGTCTTCTGTCTGTGCTGATAATGGATACTCAAAAGGGTCTATTTTGGCTGATCCTCTCCTTTGAGTTGCCCTTTAGTATCCCAGAATAACTACATCCCAGAAGAGTTATCTGAGAGGACTTTATTTCTGTGTGAAATGTTTTCTCTGTATTGAGCCCTTGGTGAGTGACTGCAATGCACCTTTAAGTGCTTTGCACTTTTATATTTTCTTCCATTTTCAACACCAAGTCATGTGCCTGAAATCTTAATTTTCACCCCTCCACTTCTCTCTCCCATAATAGGCAGAATACCTTATTTTTTGGGTGGGAAACGGGGAGCAGTACTAGAGTGTGAACCCAAGGGTGCTTTATCACTGAACCACATCCCCAGTACTTTTGATTTTTTATTTAATTTTAATTTTAATTTTATTAGAGTCTCCTGAAGTTGATTCTGGTCTCTAAGTTGCTGAGGCTGGCCTCCAACTTGGCCTCCTGTCTCAGCTTCCTGACTGGTTAGAATTATGGGTAAGTGCCACTATGCCCAGCTCATCTAACTAATTTGACATTGTGAATTTGTGAAGTCTATACTGAAATCAAACAGATCCATTTTGATGATTGTAGAAGACAGTATCACTGTCTACATTCATAGTTTTGGTCACTTTCTGAAGATTTAAAAATGTGACCAAAATGGGGCTAATTGTTAAACTAAAATAAGTTTGTCTTAAACTGGTCTCTGTATTTGGGTGATAATGCTTGTCCCTAAGTGGCTGCAGTATGTGGTAAACTACAACCTAGGTTAATACACAGATATGCTCTAACCTATCTTAACTGTAGGAATGCACTTGTAACCAAGCAAGTAAGTCTCAGTCAATCATAACAATGCAGCTTCAGACAATCATGTGCTCTTGACTGACATGACAACTGGCTTTTGGTCAGACTGCAGCTAATCAGATTCTTTCCAGATGGCCCTTCATTTTCTGTGACTGAGTGGAATGTACAGAGGTGGTGCAGTTAAACCATCTTTAGTCCCAAGTGCAACCTGGTGCTAGAACTTTCTTGTTTTTCCTTTTTTTTTTAACACAAGCTTTTCTAAATCACGTTGTTCTCAGTTTTTCTACAAACAATTCCAATGTAGGAAACACTGTGAGAATCTACCTCTTTGTTCCTTGTGGCATATGGGGGAATTCAGAGACTTTTTTTCTGACCAATTTTGAGCCATCTAGGAGTAGAGTGAGCTGAAATCCCCAGTAACACAGAAGAGGCTGACTTGGGAATAACTGTTTTTCCACCACAGGGTCAAAAGTTAGATCACAACTTGAGAGCCCTGAGGTTGGGAGAGAGATTGTGACAGCAAGAGTAGTGTCTGGTGAGGGTGTCGAGGGGAAAACTGTGAGGATCAGCTAGGAGACCTACAGTAGCAAGGCCCTGGAAAATGCAGGGATGCCCATGAAATGTCCCCTCTGAATGTGTGTCAAGTCCAGACAGCATCCTTGTGGGCTTAGGGAAGAGCAGCACCCATCAAGTAATATTTTCTTGCTTTTTCACTCCCAGGGTAGCTGCTGGACTTGAAGTCATCAGAAGATATGACCACTAGACCTGTGTGTCAGAAGAGTTAGATGTACCAAATGCCAATGGAGAAGTCTACCTGCTGCTTGCTGGCCCAACTCTGCAGGATTTCAGTAAGCCTGGCTGTTCCTGAGAGCAAATGTGTAGTTTGAATGCAGTATCCTGTATTGACTATTAACCTGGGACTGGCAGTGTAATTATTGTCATTTTGACTCTGGAGAGAACCATGGATTTTTCCTTATTTGAACATAAACAGGTAAGCCATGGGGTCCCTAGATTTCACCCAAGTACTGGAGACACTAGCACCAAAGAGCTGGTGTGCATATTCAGTGTGGAGAGAACAAAATCAGTTGGAAGAACTCCTTTAGTGCAGCTTGTTCACAGTCAAAGCAGCAGTAACTGGGATTAGAGAAAAGAGTCCTTTAACACCAAAGTAAATTAGTAGAAACTCACTAAATATCATGTTCAAAACAGTGAATTGAAAAATTACTTGAAAGAATATTCATTTGCTTCTCAGAACTGTCTCCAGTATGTATTAAGCATTAGCTTTTTTGCTAGAAAATTAATAGATTAATTCTGAAAACACTTTATCACAATTATTTGTACTTTTATTTAGCAAGTAAAAGTTAAGTTGGCAATCATGTAGTAAAAATAAAAACAATGATAATATCAAAATCATCCTCTTAACTCATAATAATAATGAAATAAAAATAAAAACAATGATAATATCAAAATTATCCAATAGGAATTCTGCAGTGTTTGAATATTGTAACTTATTTCCTCTTCACTACAACATTATTAACATTCATTCTCATTTTAGGAAGTGATATTTGGAGATTCAGAGTGACTTGCCAAAGTCATATACTTGGAATATGGAAAGTTTCTCTCACTCCAGGGACCAGAGTGTACAAAAGGAATTCATACTCCTCTTGAAGTTTTTCTTGATGTTGGACATAGGTATGTAAAGTGTTCCTAGCAACAGATCATGGCAGGAATATGAAAGGGTGGTGGGATGGTCTTGCTTGCAGAGTTTCAGGAGGATTCCTGAGCTGATAGATGTCTGTCTGGTCATGTGGTTGTTGGCAAGAAATGGTAGAGGTTGTGACAACATCAGGGAGCAGGTGGCAGCAATTTTAAGTACTGGCCAAAATGGGGAAGGAAGAGATGCAGACATAATGAGAGTGAATAAGGGTGAGAGAAACTAATGCACAAAAATGTTCAGGACTACAGGGCTGTGCCAGCCATGTTTCCTAAAGGAGGGCTTACCATTTTCTAATCCCCATTCACTGTGGCTGACACAGCATTATTTGAGACCTTTCTGGATGTGAATTTCACCTGTGTGGTTTGCATAACTGTGGTACCATGGGTGTGAGAAGCATGGACCACATGTGTATGGGGAGATGGGCTGTTCTGGGTATGACAACTCAGCCGATGGAGGAGCACCATAGCAAATTTGAGTAATCACAGGGACCTCCACCTCTTTGGAAAATGCAGCAGTCCACATTGGCCCCAGAAATAATTACATTAATTGATTGTGTTACAAGAATGATTATGAATATGACCAACTTTAGGAACACAGGGGAAGCCATTGGGACTGTCTAGAGCAGAATGTGTCATACTGTTAAGGTGGTGAGAATGACAAAAAGTGTAACTGTGTCTGGTGAAGCTTGGAGGAATTTCTTCCTGGGGGAGTTCTTCAGAAGTTCAAATGCTTGAGACTGTCAACAGCATTGTAGTCTATGAAGGTGAATTGTTCTTAGAGATAACATTGTAGAAGGCCTCCCTGTTTTTATTCTTTTTTGGTTTTCCTTATTTGCAGAAGAACTTTTTCCCTTGGAGTATGAAGTTAGTATCACGTATTTTACTACTCCACAATGTATTCTGGTGTGTCTGAATTCAGTAAAGTGAGTTTGAAACCTGTGTTAAATAAAAGTCTGTTTCAAAACCAGATTTGCAATAGATTCTCAAGTCCCTTAGAGAGTCTTTCATCTGTGGATTTAAAGAGTCACTTCAAGCAGGGCAGGGTGATACAAATGTGTAATCCCAACTGCTTAGGAGTCTGAGGGAGGATGATTGCAAGTTGGAATCCAGCCTCAGCATCTTAGCAGTCCTGTTGCAAAATGAAGTAAAGAAGGGGCTTTGGGTGTGGCTCAGTGGTAGAACACTTGCTTGTACTAGGCCCCGGATTCAATCTCTAGTACTGTGAAACAAAACAGAACAAATTACTTCATTTGTAGTAAAATGCTTTGATGTGAAAACTTTTAAAAACAAAGGAGATATACTTTTGTTTTTTCTTTAATGTCTTACTTTGTGGTTTTCTATTTCTTGAAATGTATAAAAATTCTGAAATATTTATAAGATTTACAGTAGGGAAATATTATTATTAACACAGCCACATCAATGTTTAAAGAAGCTCAATTCACAATATCTAGATTGTGGAACCAACCTAGAGGCCCTTCAACAGATGAATGGATAAAGAAACTCTGCTATATATACACAATGGAATACGATTCACCATAAAGAGGAAGAATATTATGACATTTGCAAATAAATAGATTGAATTGGAGAATATCATGCTTTGTGAAATAAGCCAAGCCCAAAATACCAAAGGCTGAATGTTTTCCCTGATAAGTGGAGAATGAAAGAATGATGGGGGAACTTTAGAATATGTAGAAGGAAATGAGAGGGAGGGGTTATGAAAAATGGTGGAATGAGACAGACATTATTACCCTATGTACATGTATGATTACACAAACGGTATGAATCTATATTGTGTACAACCATAGAAATGAAATGATGTACCCTATTTGTGTACAATAAATCAAAATGTAGTCTGTAAAAAATTAAAAGCTAAATAAAAAAATACAGGTGGCCATAATATCTGTAATGTAAATATTTTTGCAATGGATTGAACTCCCTGGATTACTTCTTCTGGTTAAAGTTCTGTGTTTCTGCCATGAAAACTGGACACACAAATCATCGAGGTGACATGTGATAGGTGCATGTGCAGTGACTGATGGGAATGTTAAATGCAAACTGTTCATTTCTTAAATACAAACTGTTCATTGCTTTTTGCACAGCTTATTGAACTATGAATTGCTATAGGGACAAATTGTTTAGCATGTCATAGTAATGAACTGTTTGTTTATGAACATTTCTCTGATTTTAGACTTTACAACTACCTCTAATGTTTGAGGATTAATTACTTAATTTATCATTTTAAAAATGAATTTAAAAGGATACACTATTCTTAGTAGAGCATTTTCTGTATATGAGCTTTCTTAATTTGTTTCCTGTTGCATTCATGACCTGAACTTACCCTGTATAAGTTCCACTGTAAACAACCATATAGTCCAGTAGAGAGTATTAGAGGACATTCATGATCATATTGCTTCATTTTTTGATTTGATAACATTATAAGGGCTTAGAGTAGAAAAAATAATAGGTATAAATTTGTAACTATGTTGAAAGTGACTTCTTTATTGGTCAAAGTTTACATGCATTTTTTTATGGTTTGTTCTGTTTAGTTATACATGACAGAACAATGCATTTTGATTCATTGTACATGAATGGAGTAAAACTTTTCATTTCTTTGGTAAATGATGTAGAGTCACATCATGGTGTAATCACACATGTACATAGGTTAATGATGTTTGTCTCATTCCACCATGTTTCCTTTTCCCTGCCCCCTCCCTTCCCCTCATTTCCCTTTACACATCCAAATTCCTCCTTTCTTCCCTTACCTCCCTGCCCCCCCCCATTATATATTGCCATCCACTTACCAGAGAAAACATTTGATCTTTGGTTTTTTGGACTGGCTTATCTCACTTACCTGATATTCTCCAACTCCATTCATTTACCTGCAAATGCCATAATTTTATGCTTTATGAATGAGTAATATTCCATTGTGTCTATATACCACAGTTTCTTTATCCATTCATCTATTGAAGGGCATCTAGGTTGGTTCCACAATATAGCTATTGTGAATTGAGCTTCTATAAACATCGATGTGGCTGCATGATTGTAGTATGCAGTATATTTTAAGCCTTTTGGGTATAGGTTTAGGAGTGGGATAACTGGGTCAAATGGTGGTTTCATTCCATGTTTTCTAGGAAAACTCCATAATGCTTTCCAGAATAGCTGCACCAATTTGCAATCCCACCTCCAATGCATGAATATACTTTTCTGCCCACATCCTTGCCAATACCTATTGTTGCTTGTATTCTTGATGATAGCCATTGTAATTGAAGTGAGAAGAAATCTTAGGGTAGTTTAATTTACATTTTCTAATTACTAGAGATGTTGAACATTTTTTCATATATTTGTTGATCAATTGCATATCTTCTGTGAAATGTCTGCTCAGTTCCTTAGTTCATTTATTAATTGGGTTATTTGTATTTTAACTGTTAAGTTTTTTGAGTTTTTATAATTTTGGAGCTTAGTGCTCTATCTGAAGTGCATTGGTAAAGATTTTCTCTCACTCTGTAGGGTCTCTTTCACATTTTTTGATTGTTTCCTTTGCTGAGAAAAAGCTTTTTAGCTTGAATCTATCCCATTTATTGAATCCTGCTTTCATTTCTTGTGCTTTGGGAATCTTGTTAAGGAAGTCTGTACCTAAGCGGACATGATGAAAATTTGGCCCTACTCTTTCTTCTATTAGGTGCAGGGTCACTGGTCTAATTCCTGGGTCTTTGATCCCTTTTGAGTTTTGTGCAGGGTGAGAGATAGGGTTTAATTTCATTTTATTGCATATACTTTTACAGTTTTCCCAGCACCATTTGTTGAAGAGGTATTTATTTCTCCATTGTATGTTTTTGGCACCTTTGTCAAGTATGAGATAACCTTATTTATGTGGGTTTGTCTCTGTGTTTTCTGTTCTGTACCATTGGTCTACCTACCTATTTTGGTGCCAATACCTTGCTGTTTTTATTACTATTGCTCTGTAGTATAATTTAATCTAGTATTGTAATACCTCCTGCTTCACTCTTCCTGCTAAGGATTTCTTTGGCTATTCTGAGTCTCTTATTATTCCAAATGAATTCATAATTGCTTTCTCTATATCTGTGAGGTACATCATTGGAATTTTAATTGGAATTGAATTGAAACTGTACAGGGCCTTTGATAGTATGACTGTTTTAACAGTATTAATTCCGCCTGTCCATGAACATGGGAGATCTTTCCCTTTTCTAAGGTTTTATTTAATTTATTTTTTCTTAGTGTTCTGTAGTTTCCATTGTAGAGATCTTTCATCTCTTTTGTTAGATCAATTCTCAAGTTTTTTTTTTTTTTAAGGCTATTATGAATGGAGTAGTTTTCCTAATTTCTCTTTCAGGGGACTCATCACTTATGAATAGAAATCCATTCAATTTATGAATGTTGATCTTATATCCTGCTACTCTGCTGAATTCATTTATTAGTTCCAGAAGCTTTCGGTGAAATTTTTTGGATCGTCTAAATATAGAATCATGTCATTGGCAAATACTGATAGTTTGCGTTCTTCTTTTGCTATTTATACCCCTTTGATTTCTTTGGTGTGTCTAATTGCTCTAGCTAGTTTTTCCAGTCTGATCTTGAATAGAAGTGGTGAAAGAGGGCATCCCTGCCTTGTTCCAGTATTTAGAAGAATGCTTTCAGATGTTCTCCCTTTAGAATGATGTTGGCCAGGGGCTTAGCATAGATAGCCCTTACAATGTTGAGGTATGTTTCTACTATCCCTATTTTTTTCCCAGTGTTTGAGCATAAAGAGGTGCTGTATTTTATCAAATGCTTTTTCTGCATCTGCTGAAATAATCATGTTTCTTTAGTCTATAATTGTGGTGAATTACATTTATTGATTTCTGGATGTTGAACCAACATTGCAACCCTGGGATGAAACCCACTTGATCGTGCTGCACTACCTTTTTAATGTGTTTTTTTGTATGTTAAATCCTGCTTGTTCATTCTCGTTCTGATTCCCTGAGCTGTTGCAGTACTAACTTGGAAACCATTGCTTTTGCCATGATCTTGAAGTGTTTCCCTATGTTCTCTCTAGTAGTTCTAAAGGACCCTGTCTTAAATTAAGGTCTCTTTAATCTTGAGTTGATTGTTGTACGGTGAGAGATAGGGATCTCGTTTCAGTGTTCTCCATGGGAATATCCAGTTTTTCTAGCACCGTTTATTGAAGATGGTTGTTCTTTTTCCAATAGTTTAGCACCTTTGTTGATAGTTGTGGTGTATATTTATTTTTGGTTCTCAGTTCTGTTCTATTAGTCTACCTGCCTCTCTTTATGACAACATTATGCTGTTTTTATAACTGTGGCTCTCTGGTATAATTTGAAATCAGATATTGTGGTGCTCCTAGCATTGTTCTTTTTTTGTGAAAATCACTTTAGTTATTCTGGGTCTTTTTTCTTATTCACTTTCTCTTGCCTAATTACTTGTGCTAAAATTTCTGGTACTATGTTGATAAGGGTGCTGAGTGGGGATCTTTGTTCCTGGTTTTATAGGAATTGCTTTCAGCTTTTCTCAGTTTAGTATGTTGTATAGCCTTAGCTATGTTGAGACATGGTTCTATTATATGTAATTTATTCAGGCTTTTCATCATAAAGAGATGCTGATTTGTATGGTTGGGTGGGAGGGTACTGGGGTTTGAACTCAGGGGTATTCGACCACTGAGCAACATTCCCAGTCTTATTTTATTTTATTTGACACAGGGCTTCACTGAGTTGTTTAGTGCCTTACTTTTTCTGAGGCTGGTTTGAACTCTGCATCCTTCTGCCACAGCCTCCAAAGATGCAAGGATTACAGTTGTGCACCACCATGCCTGGCCAAGATGCTGATTTTTTTTTTATTGTAAACATATGGGATACATGTTATTTCTCTGTACATGGAGTAAAGGAGTACCATTGTGTAATCATAAATTTACATAGGGTAATGTCGTTTGATTCATTCTGTTACTTTTTTCCCTTTCCCCAGCCCCTCCCACCCCTCTTTTCCCTCTATACAGTCCTTCCTTCCTCCATTCTTGCCCCCATCCCTAACCCTAAATCTAACACTAACACTAACACCTTCCATCCCCCATTTTGTGTCATCATCCACTTATCAGCGAGATCATTTATCCTTTGTTTTTTTTGAGATTGGCTTATCTCACTTAGCATGATATTCTCCAATTTCATCCATTTGCCTGCAAATGCCATAATTTTATCATTCTTTATGGCTGAATAATATTCCATTGTGTGTGTGTGTGTGTGTGTGTGTGGTGTGTGTGTGTGTATATATATATATATATATATATATATATATATATATATATCACAGTTTCTTTATCCTTTCATCAATTGAAGGACATCTAGGTTGGTTCCACAATCTGGCTATTGTGAATTGAGCAGCTATGAACATTGATGTGGCTGTATCTCTGTAGTATGCTGATTTTATGTCTTTTGGGTGTAGGCTGAGGAGTGGGATAGCTGGGTCAAATGGTGATTCTATTCCAGGCTTTCTGAGGAATCTCCGTAATGCTTTCCAGAGTGACTGCACTAATTTGCAACCCCACCAGCAATGTATGATTGTACCGTTTTCTGCACATCCTCACCAACACCTATTGTTGCTTGTGTTCTTGATAATCACCATTCTAATTGGGGTGAGATGGAATCTTAGTGTAGTTTTGATTTGTATATCTCTTATTACTAGAGATGTTGAACATTTTTTCATATATCTGTTGATTGCTTATAGATCTTCTTCTGTGAAGCGTCTGTTCATTTCCTTAAACCATTTGTTGATTGGATTATTTGTATTCTTGGTGTAGAGGTTTTTGAGTTCTTTATATATTCTGGAAATTAGTGCTCTATCTGAAGTATGAGTGGCAAAGATTTTCTTCCACTCTGTAGGCTCCGAGATGCTGATTTTTAATGAAAGGATTTTTTGTATCTATTGTGATAATCATGGGATTTTTATCTTTGATTTTATTTATATGCTTATTACAATCATTCATTTGTATTTGTTGAACCATTCTTGCTTCCTTGGAGTGCAGCATACTTGATCATGACATTTTATCTTTTGTTTGTTAAATTTATTGATTTGTCTTTTTTGAACCATTCTTACGTCCTTGGAAGGCAACATACTTGGTTATTGCATATCATCCCTTTAATGTGCTACTAAATTAAATTTGGAAGCATTTTTGAAGATTTATATATATATATGTTTATCAGAGATATTGATCTATGACTATTTTTCTGTTGTGTCCTTTACAGGTTTTGTTAGCAGGGTAATACCATTTTCACCAAATGAGTTTGTAAGCTCTTTTCCCTGTTTTATGAATTAGTTTGAGCAGCATTGTTGTTAGTCCTTTAAAAATTTGGTAAAATTCATCAATGATTCCATGTGGTCCTAGGATCATGCTTCTTCTTCTTTTTATTAATCAGAAGACTTTTTATTACTGCTTCAATCTCAATACTTTTCATTGATATACTAAGGTATTTTGTATCATCTTGGTTCAATTTTGGTAAGTCATATGTAATCAGAAAGTTTTCCATTTCTTTTAGATTCTCTAATTCATTTGGTAGAGAATGTTACTAAATTTACCCTAATGATCCTTTGAATTTCACAGTATCTGGCTTAAGACTTCTTTTTTTAAGTCTAATTTTGATTATTTGGGCCTTCTGTCTTTTCCTTTTAGTCAGTTTAGCTAAGGATTTGTCAATATTATTATTTGAAAATCCCAACTATTTGTTTTATGGATGCATGTATTATTATTTATTTTATTTTATTTTTTGAGATTTTTTTTATTTTTTGTGTTGATTCATTGTATACAATTGGAGAACAATTGTTTCTTTGGTTGTACATGAAATAGAGTAGCATCATTTGTGTAATCATACATGTACATAGGGTAATGATGTTTTCTCTTTCTGTTATTTTTCCTTCCTCCATGCCCTCCCACCTTTTTTTTTCCTCTGCACAATTCGTCCTTCCTCCATTCTTGCCTTCCTCCCCCCCATTATGTATCATCATCCAGTTATCAGAAGTATCATTTGAACTTTCATTTTTTGGGATTGGCTTATCTCACTTAGAATGATATTCTCTAATTTGATCCATTTACCAGCAGATGCCATAATTTTATTCTTCTTTATGACTGAGTAATATTCCATTGTGTATATATACCACATTTTCTATATCCATTCATCAACTGAAGGACATCTACTTTGGTTCCACAATCTAACTATTTTGAATGCAGCATCTGTGAACATTGATGAGGCTACATCACTGTAATATGCTGATTTTAAGTCCCTTGGGTATAGACCAAGGAGTGGGATAGCTGGGTCCATTATAAGTTTTATAAGGAATCTCCACACTGCTTTCCCAAGTGGCTGCACTAATTTGCAACCCCATCAGCAATGTATGAGTGTACCTTTTCCCCCACATCCTCACCAACACCTATTTTTGCTTGTATTCTTGATAATCACCATTCTAATTGGGGTGAGATGGAATCTTAGTATAGTTTTGATGTACATTTCTCTTATTACTAGAGATGTTGAACATTTTTTCATATATCTGTTGATTGCTTATAGATCTTCTTCTGTGAAGTGTCTGCTCATTTCCTTGACCTATTTGTTCGATAGGATTATTTGTATTCTTGCTGTAAAGTTTTTGTGAGATCAGTGGTCTAATCTGTAGGCTTTCCCCTCAATTTGTTGATAGTTTCCTTTGCTGAGAAAAACCTTTTTAGTTTGAATCTACCCAATTATTGATTCTTGCTTTTATTTCTTGTGCTTTGGGAGTCATGTTAAGGAAGTCTCATCCTAAGCCAACATGATGCAGATTTGGGCCTACTTTTTCTTCTATAAGGTGCAGGGTCTCTAATCTGATTCTGAGGTCCTTGATCCCTTTTGAGTTGAATTTTGTGCAGGGTGAGAGGTAGGAGTTATTTTCATTTTGCTGCTAATGAATTTTCAGTTTCCCAAGTACCATTTGTTGAAATGGCTATCTTTTTTCCTTTGTATGTTTTTGGCATCTTTGTGTAGTTTCAGAAAACTGTATTTATGTGGATTTGTCTCTGTGTCCTCTCTTCTGTACCACTGATCTGTCTGTCTATTATGGTGCCAATACCATGTAGTTTTTATTACTATTGCTCTGTAGTATCATTGAAGGTCTGCTATTGTGATAGCCCCTGCTTCAGTCTTCTTGCTAAGGATTTCTTTAGGTATTCTGGGTCTCTTATTATTCCAAATTAATTTCATAATTGCTTTCTCTATTTCTGTGAGGTACATCATTGGGATTGTAATTGGAATTGCATTGAATTTGTATAGCACTTTTGGTAGTATGGCCATTTTGGCAATATTAATTCTGCCTATCCAAGAACATGGGAGATCTTTCCATCTTCTAAGGTTCTCTTTAATTTCTTTCTTTAGTGTTCTGTAGTTCTGATTGTAGAAGTCTTTCACCTCTTTTGTTAGATTGATTCCCAAGTACTTTTTTTTTAGGCTAATATGAATGGGGTAGTTTTCCTAATTTCTCTTCCTGAGGATTCATCACTTGTGAATAAAAATGGTTTAGATTTATGAGAATTGATTTTATATCCTGCTACTTTATTGAATTCATTTATTAGTTGTAGAAGTTTTCTGGTGTAATTTTTCAGTCTCAGAGTGTTTCATCTTGAACCGATTCATATGCTTGAGGATCTTGAGAGGTAGACCCCACCTGTGCCTCACTCTTTGACTTGTAACATGTGTCTCCAGCACATGTCAAGTGCCAGCATCAAGGAGGGAGTACTCCTGGGGGATGTTTCTGAAGGCTTCCTCACCTTTTAAGGATGGTCCATCCCCAGTTTTCTTGTGGGTGTTTGACTTTCCAGGTGGGACAGAGATGTGATGAATTCCACACCTGGAAAGACTAAACCCCACAGGAATCATGCCCTCTTGAAACATTTCTGGTCTCTGTGAACCATTCTGTACAGAAGGGCTGCTGTCTTGTGTAAACATGGAGGTGCAGGAAGACCCACAATTATTCTTCGCCTGACCTGTTCTTGGGACTCTGTCCCAGGACTCCTTGAGATATGGGTAGATATGGGGTGGTGGTCCATACTGGTGGTGCATGAACCTCCTTTGAAGGTGTTGCTCCAGTTTCTCCTGGAGCAGAAGGCTGAGGAAATCCCATGGGGTGTTGTTGATAGTCTTATGATCATAGGCCCTGTTCTCCAATGTTAGATGACAGAAGACATTCTGAGTCTTTTGGAGCAAAGAAGGTAAAGCCTCTCTACTTTGTAATTGTTTCCTGTAAAGGTGATTATCTAGGTACAGAAGAGAAGAAGGGGAAAGCAGCTGGGTCCCCTGATGACTTGTAGGGCCTGAAAATGCACAGGCGGTATTCAGGGGAAGGTGCAGTGGCATGCTTGTGAGAGAAGATGTGAGATGGTTTTGATTCTGGATCTGAGCCAGTGATGGGGACTGGGAACAGATCAATGTTTGAGACACAGGTTGGAGTTGGATAACAGGGTGGAGCAATACCTGGGAGGAAAAGAGTTTTTCAGGTTTCGTTAGCACCAGCTCTGAAATGTAATTAGGAAGTTCATTGAATAAAATGGAGGAAAATTCTCCTGAGGTTCCAGACATGCTGAGAGTAGTCACCAGGGACTCACTGTGAAGGATGGGGAGGCCCCAAAAAAACTGGCTGTATTTCTCCTGTAAGTGCTCCCCAGCATGTTGGTGTCAAAGAGGTGCTGAGGGAAAGAAAGCTGCTGTGGCTTTCCTTTTGTGTTCCAGGGTTGTGGGATGGTGATGTCCAGCTCCCTGCCCAGAGACTTTGCTGTGCTTTTCACAGAATTCAGGGGGTGGTCTGATTCATCTTTTGTCTTCTCCTTACAAATGTTCTGTTCTTCTGCCTGATTGATTAATATTTCCAGCAGTTTCTGGACATCAGGGTTAGTGAAAGAGGTTCCTTCAGCCTCTACCTGAGAGAGTGGATGTTTTACTGAGGATGAGTCCTCTGGTGGGGGGGCAATCACAGTCTATCAGGGCTTCACTTTTTTGGTCATGGGAGAGGCACCAGACTGTGGCAGCCTTATGCCACCTTGAGGAGGATGAGATGGGACAGGTGGAAGGGACATGTCCTGGTATTGCAGTGACAGGAGAAGGCAATGGGACAGGTGACAGGTATTGGACAGGTGAAGGTGATGGGAGAGGAGGAGACCATGGTTCTAGAGGAGACAATGGGAAAGGAGGAGGCCCTAGCAGAGAAGAAGGGAATGGGTCCAGTGATGGTTATAGGACAGGTGTAGGCGATGGGATAGAAGAAGGCAATGTGACAGAAGACAGTGGAACAGGAGATGGCACTGGTACAGAAGCAGGGAATAAGCAGTTGGGTGATGAGGAGCTCTGTGGGGTGGTTCCCCATGAGAGTTTCCTTGAGTCACAATGAGGAGTCAGTCTGGGAACTGGCAGAGATGGAGGGAAGACCATGGATTCAGGAGGATGAGATGGGGGAGAAGAAATTCCAAGTAATTGAGGTGAGTGTCATTCCAGAGGAATCACAGATTGTGGTGACTGAGAGGCATTCAGGGATGAGTGTGACACCTCAGACAAGGAGAAAATCATTAATTCTTTTGAGCAGGTGGAAGCCAGAAGCAGAGGGTGCTTGTGCACAGAAGACGGGGAAGGCGAGGGGAAGAAGGCAGTGGCCAAAGCATCCTGCACAGGCAGTGTTCATGATTGGTGGACTGTGTCTAACTCTGGTTTGCACTTTTCATCTGGGTCATCTTGTAAGACATGGTGAAAGCTGCTGTCTTCATGAAGCTTCCCTAGTTGGCTGCAAGAGATAGGAGGCACAGGCTGTAGCTGGAACAGATGGGGCCAGGAGGTAGGGCAGGTGGGATGGGGTGGGCACCTGAGGTTTATAACCTCTCACTGCCACATATTCCATGTTTACAAAGCCCTTACTCTTTCATACCCCAGAGCTTTAGTGAAATCCTGCCCCATGAGAGCTTTGTGTTTAGGGATCATATCATAGGCAGCAGTAGGAAGGATACAGGAAGAAGTGGAATGTTACTTACCTCTGTAGAAGGGAGACCAGATCTTCAGTCTCTTCCACTTCCCTCCAGCAATCCCTGTAATGTGAACATGGAGATTGGGTTATTGTGGAGAGGGAGGAGTAGGAGAATGTACATATTGGGAAGATTTTGTGAGAGTAGTCTCTGGAGAGCAAGCACCAATGTTCAAGGCCACATGACAGGTGACAGCGATAGGAAGGCACAGAGAAGTGTTACACTTTGTCATTTCCTTTCACCTCCACTAGCCCCACTGTACTCATAATCACCCTGTGGGGAGAAAGATTGGACAATCTCAAAGAGGAATGGGTCTTAGGACAGTAAGAGCTTGTCCACACCTTGACCAGTAAGTCCTACCTCCACATCCAGACAACATCATACTGGACATCACCCATCCCTGGCCCACCACAGCTTCATTCTGATCACAGAACCTGAGAAGTGTCTCTGGTATGATGATTTCCTTCCTGAATCCTTCCTCTCTTGTCTCTGCTACTGACATTCTCTGGGATATGACTTCAGTCTCTCGGGTCAGGAGACAGCAAGTCACCTCTGGGCTGGGAGGGCAGGGCCTCACCTTTCAGAATGCCACTCTTCTTCCTGGTCTTGCTGTGCCCCTTCTTTACCTTTTGATGCTGACCAAAAAGAAAGAAAAAGAGTCTGGTGCCCCATTGACCCTCTGCTCTCCTAGACCAGTTATACACAGTCCATGTTTCTTATGGAATATTTCCATAAGAAATATGTTTTTTATAGCATAATTATGTACAGTTAGCTAGCAAAGACCACTTTAATAATGATTTTAAAGTGGTAAAATGTTCTATTTCTCTTCTTTGGAAAACACCAAAGGGAGTTTTCTCTCTAATCTGTACCATGGATGTCCTAAGTCACTGTTCCTTCACTCAGGATCAGACTCATTTCCACAGGCTCTTCTAGGCTGCCAGGCAAGTTTCGGCTCCATGAGGCCAGAGGTGACTCCAGCCTGTGATAGAGGCCCTCAGGCCTCACCACAGCGCTCACATCAGTCAAGCACAGTGGAAAGACTGTTTTTTTTTTTTTTTGAGATTCTGCCCAGAGGAAGATGACTGATAGGCCACTCCTTAAGCCTCTTCTTCTCCAAAGTTTCCCAACTCTCTCAGGATTCCAGATCTCAGACCCTGAGTCACAATGTGTGTTTTTCTCTTGATCGTGCAGCTCACCACTTGGATAGTCTGGGAGCTTCAGATAGAAGACCTAGTGCAAACTCCCTCCCTACCTTGCCCCACATATCCCAGAATGATGCTCTGTTCTGTTTCTATTTTTTGAAGTGTCTCTAGTTATTTTGGAAAAGTGGAAAGAAGAATAGACAATAGATAATCTATTTTTCTAGTGGGTCTGGCCTGAGGGTTTCTTACCTTGGGTTTTTTTCTTTTTCTTTGGTGTTGGGAATAATGGATTACCCTGGAGGCAGGGTAATAGGAGGAGAAAGAGCCCCATTCCACACACAAAGCCAAGAAACATATCCCTTGCCCAGGTGGTGAAGCTGGGGTTCAGCCATGAGGCACTAATGCTATTCAGAGGAAAGAGAGAATTCTTCATAATGTCAATTTCACTGTCCATTTTGGACAAATGAGTCCTGAGAGGTCTCTGCAGCAAGGGGGAGTAGGTCCCAGGCCTGTATCACAGGGCTGTGCTGTCTAATCACAAAGGTATCCTGAGAGCAGGGGAGGATCAAGAAGAAGAGACTTCACAACACCCCACCCTACCCTCCAGTCCAGCATATTCTCCATCTTCCTGGGTCTTCAAGGTCCGTATTTCCAACTCTACCCATTCACCTTGACCTAGAAGGCCTTAATTCATTTCTTGTTGTTTTTGCCTAGCACCCAGACATGATCAGCTTCCTTTTAGATCTCTCCTTAGCTTCCTCAGTAGTACACTGTTTGGATATTGGGTTGTATCTGTAGTTGTTACTTTGTGTGGATTATTACTTTCATGTTCTCTCTCTGCTCTTCCAGCTTTCTCAATCCATATTTTCTTTCCTTCAATCCACACGCACATAGGTCTGAAATATGTTCTTTACTTACTTAGTTTTGTGCACTTTGAATGAAATTTATTCATTTTTCTCATTAATTTTATTTTCTTCATGTAGAGGGTCTTGAGCAACACAACAAAAACCTAATTAAATATACAATTATTTCAACTCTGGAAGAATAGGTATAGAAAATGAAAAAAAAAAAAGCCTTCATGGAAATATTTGAATGTTTCTAATATATTTTCTTCAACTTCAATGAAAATTCCATTGCACACACACCCCGACACAAACCCAATTATTCATGTTTGATATGCATATCAAATATGCATCATACAATGTGTATAAGAATGGCTATTTGTTTTGATTTCACATATGGGAAATATTGAATCAAATCAAATTTGGTAAGTTTCTAGCCCTTATTTTCCAAGAGATTTTCTTTCCCCTTCTCCCTCCTTTCTGAGTCTCTCTTTGCATGTGTGTAGGTAGCCTTGCTGATGGGAATGTCCAGGTCATGAGCACCACTTGCTGGAAAGATCTCTGCCCTGTGCTGCTGTTTTGGCTTTGCTCATTTAGTATACTTCAATTGACTAAAGTGATGTGGGTCTGTTTCTGGGTTATGTTTGCTCATACTTCATTGCATTTCTTATCTACTTTCATGACAGATTTAAGTCTGTAGCTGTCTTGTAATCTTTGTCTGATTTTGTTATCGCTTTAGAGCTGTCCTGATACTCATGAGTTAGAATGTAGCTCTTTTGCTTTTATCTTCTGGAAGAGATTAACTACGAACATATCTTGAACTGGTGGAATGGCATTATTGGTTCAGTATCTGATATGTTACATTTCTATTCAGATTGGTAATTTCTTTTTGAGTTCAATCTAGCATATTTGTTTTACAAGAAATCAATTGATTTCATGCAGTTTCTTGAACTTAAGAACATGAATTCTTTGTGGTATTTCATGCCTATCTTTGTAATGTCTATGAAATCAGTATTGATGCTACCTTATTAATTTCTGATCTTCATCATTTATATATTTTTTCTTTGATGTATTGCCTGGAGGCTCATGGATTTTGTGATTTTTAAAATACATTTATATTTTTATGCAGTGCTGAGCATCAAACCTAGTTCCTCACATTTACTATGCAAGTGGTTGATCTACCACTGATCTACAGCCACAGACCCTATAGTAATTTTTACTTGACACAGTCACACATATTTATAGGACTTAATAGGCCTAATGTAATGTTGTGATACATTATTTCATTGCTGTTAGAAAATTTAAACTCTACTTTTTAGCAGTTTTGAAATATACAATACAATATTAACTATCATTCCTATGTTAATCAGCATTTTGTCTCTGTGAATGAACTACATGACAAGAAAAACTTAGAGGAAGAAAGTTTATTTTGGGTTCTACTATCTCCATGCTGGGCCCAGGTGAGGTAAAACATCAGTGTGTGGGCATGGCAGAAGAAAACTGCTCAGTTAATGGCAGACAGATATAGAGAGTCAGGCATGGTGGCACACACCTGTAATCCCAGTAGTTCCAGAGGCTGAGGCAGTAGGGTAGAAGGATTGCAAGTTCAAAATGAGCCACAGAAACTTCACTGGGCCCTAAGTACCTTAGCAAGACCCTGTCTCATAAAATATCATAAAACTACTGAGGATGTAGTTCAGTGGTTAAGCACAGTTGGGTTCAATCCATGGCAGAGAAAGGGAGATAGGCACCCTCACACCTCCAGTGATCTAATTTCTCCAGCCACATCCACCTATAAAGGAATAGTCTGCATGTAAGTTTGCATATCTCATAATCCAGTCTTTTCACCTCTGAATATTTCTGCATTACCTAACACATGTACTTTGGGAGGGGTACACTCCTAGATCCAGACCACAATTATCACCATTTTGTAGTGAACTTTTAAAAATGAGTTCCCCACCATTTGATTTCCTGCCATTTGAATATGATATGTGTGTGTGTTCTTTGTTAGTGCTGCTTAATTTTCTTTGCATTTACTCTGCTTGGTGAAGGAAGATGTAACTAACCTTATGATTAGACCTCAGTCTTTTAGTGAGTCTGGTGTCCTGATGGTCTCATTTCCTCATTTTCCTCAATATATGAGTATAAATGTTATCAAAGAACAGTCCATGTACATAGAGGTTTGTAGTTTTCTTGCCTTGAAGTGTTCTCATTTATGTTTTGTATCAAGTTTATTATACTGGGTTCATAAAATGAGTTTGGAAGTTCTTCTTCCCTTTCTGTTTCATGTAATAATTTTAGGAATATTGGCATTTGCTTTTTAATGCTCAGGTAGGGTAAAACAGAGAATCTGTCTGGTTTCGTTGCCAGAATCTTTTTATTACTGTGCCAAACTCATTGCTTGTTATTTTTCTGCTTCGATTTTCTGTATACTCTTGGTTCAATTCTGGTATGTTGAAAGTGACAAACAACGTCTATCTTTTCTGGATTTTTCAATTTATTTTCCATTTATTGGAATATGTGCACTCAAATTAATATGTAGTGATACTCTGAATTTCTCATGTATCTTCCTTAATATCTCCATACCTTTCTCTCATTATATTCATTTCAGTCTTCTTTCTCTTTTGTTTGTTATATTGGCTAAGAAATTATCAATCATATATATTGCTCTCAAATAATAAATTCTTCATTATATTTTTCCTTTGTATGATTTTTTATTCTCCATCTTTAAATTTGGTATTTTTTTGATTGCAGATCTGAAGTTTAAGAATGGTTTGTTCTTATTCATAGAAGAGCTCAAGATACATGAGTAGCTAATTTATTTGGAATCTTTCCAATTTTTAAATGTGGGCAGTCATAGCTATAAACCTTCCACTTACAACTGCCTTCACTGTGTCCCAGAGATTTTTGTACATCATATTTTATTCTTACTAATTTTTAGAAATTTTCAGTTTCTTCTCAGAATCCTTTGATGTTTCACTCATTATTAAAATGTATATTGTTCAATCTGCTCATCTTTTCAGGTTTTCTTTTTCCTTTTGATTTTTAATTTCATTCCATTATCAATGGAATAGGAGACATGAAGTTACTTTAATTTTTAAAGTGTTGCTTACACTTGCTTTGTCTCCTGAAATATCTACTTTTGAGAAAGCTGAAAGTATTCAGCTGTTGATGAATGAAATATTCTAATATCTCTTAAATCTATCTGATTTACCATTTAATTTAGCTCTGTATTATCTTTGTAGATTTGATGTCTGGATGAACTATGTATTCGTGTGAGAGAGGTATATTGGAATCACTTGATATTTTTATATTGGGGTGTATATGAACCATTATGTTGCATAGTGTTTTGTGTCATTGGGTGCACCTGTATTTGGGGCATAAATATTTATTATCTTTGTTTCTTGTTTGATTGTTGATTGTTTGATTGTTCCCTTTATCAGGATGTGGTGAAGTTTATCTCCTCCAACTAATTTTGCTTGAAATCTCCTTTTTTCAGTATGAATAGGTATTTTGTTTGCTTTCAGGTTTCACTGTCAAGAGTTTTTTTTGTTCCTTCTGAATATCTTTGACTGTAGGTGTGTTTCTTGCAGGAAACCATGATTGGGTCTTGTTTTTTGAGTCCAGTCCTATGATCTCTGTCAATAAATTGGAGAAATGAGACCTTTTATATTCCATGTAATTATAGAGAGAAATGTGTTATTTTTGTCATTTTCATTTACATTTAATGTTTGTTTCTATCCCAATTGCTACATGTTCATCCACACTTCTAATGTAATTTTTTCTTGTTCAGTATCTCTTAGTGGTTTTTAAGTCTTCTTTTATGTGTAGAGGTCTTCTAAGTGTCTTCTGCAATGATGTCATAGTAATAATGAATCCCTTTCACTTATTCTCATCTTGATAGGTTTTTATTTCTTCCATTTTGATAGTACATTTCTGATGGTTTATTGGATACACTGGTCTTGGTTCACTGTTATTTTCTTTCATGACTTGGAATATATTGTTCCAAGCCCTTCCAGATATTTGGGTTTCTGTTGAGAAATGAGAGGTTAATCTGATTGTTTTTCTCTGAACATGAACTGGCTTTTAAAATTCTAGAACTTTTAAATTCCTTCTTTGAACTGAAATTTTGTCAGTGTAATAATAGTAAGGTGTGAAGAAGTTATTTTCTATTCTGGTCTATTTGTTATTCTAAATGTTTTCAGTGTCAGCAAGTTCATCTTATTCTCAAGGCTTCAGGCATTTTTCTGCTATTATATCTCTGCCATAATCCTGTATCTCTCATCCTTCCTTAATGTCTGTGAGCATTAATTTTATTTCAGAGTTCTTGTAAATTATGATTATATTTTATTTTTTCTTTGATACTGTCTGATTGTTCAAGAATGTCCAACTGATATTCAAGCTCAGAAATTCTGCCTTATACTTAAGCAAATGTATTGGAAACACTTTCAATTCAATTTTTTATTTGATTGATTTTTGTCTGTCATTTCCAAGATTTCTGTTCATTCTTTTTCAGTATCTCTATATCTTCATTTTTTTGTCATTTATATCCTGTACTGACTTCTGTAATTCATTGTTATTTTTTGGATCATCTTATAATCCATTAATCTTTCAAAAATTTTAAGAATTTTTTTTTTTATAATGGCAAGTATAGTTTATTTTTTTTATTTTTTATTTTTTTTGGGATTTCAGATTCTTTAATACCACATAAAATAGCATCTACAATTACATTTCATGGAATTACTGAAGAGACACCAATGTGCTTTAGTACAGATAATCTACATGTGCCATTGGGATGTCTCCCTTTATTTTTTTTTTATTTATTTTTTTATGTTTACATAGGGTAATGATGTTTCTTTTTTTTCCCCAGTATTTCATTTTTTGATAATTTTAAAGTCTGTTGGTGAATTACAGACCTAAAGAGTTTTCTTATTACACTGCTTTTTGATATCACTTATATTCTTATATTGAGATTGTCATATCTGTTGAGATGTGTTTTTCTTTGACATTCCTATGAGTGTATTCTTAGGGCACAGCCTTCATTTGGCCAAGCATTCTAGGATATCAAGTTGTTGTGAAATGTTGAATATATTTCCAAGTGGGTATAGAAGAATATATACTCTTCTAATTTTCTGGTGCTGATTAGTAACCAAAGGAAACATTCAAAGTGGTGTAGTATGTCAGAGCTTGAGGGTTCTAGTTTCTCTGTAAATTTTATAGGATCTTTCTAGTAGATCAGACAATTGTGCTGCATTAAATGTCGATGATTGCTCTTCTAGATTTGGCCACTCTGTATATCCCAAGAGTGTAGGGGAGTAACCTATGTTGAGGTCTTGTGTTATTTCTCTTTGCTGTTGCTGTAGGAGCATATGCCCATGGGTGAGTTGAACCTTCTTCCCAATTGTTCCTACTTGGGCCATGGTTGTCAGTTGTGGGTTCCCCTCCCCATTCTTTGTGTTAAAGTACTGCTGAAGTTTGAGCATAGTATGTGTGGAACATGGTTCACAATCTCTTAGCTGGATTGGTGTGTAACTCAGCCACAGAGCATGTTCTCGTCCAATTTGGAGAGTCACATTTGATACCCAAAAACTACAGAAAAGGGATAATAAACAACAGCAACAATAAGAGTAACAATATGCAACATTCAAATACATACCAAGTGTCAATTATGATATGTACAATAGTAATAATCAGAAAACCAGAAATGATGGTGTCAGAAATTGAAAGAGAAACAACAAACAACAGTGAACTAAATTTAACATTAAACATTAAATGTGAGCTCCAACATTCACAGTACTAATAACTGCAAAATCATGAATGGTGGGAGTAAGATTATATAAACTAAATATTTTTAAAAGATAGCAAAATATAATTCATTAAGAAGGAATTAAATGGGAAAGTAAGGCAAAAGAAAGGTTCCAAAGGTGAAAGAGATAAAGAGGAGAGTTTCAAAGTAAAGGCCATAATAAAGGAGGGAATAAAAAATTTTGAAAATGAAACAAATAGATTGTCAGAAAGAAGAGTATTAAACTAATATAGGGTGATGCTGAGAAATTTAAGCAGACAGGAAAAAGAAAAAAATACTAAATCTCAAAAATCAAAACATAGTAAGTGGATAATAAAATAAGAAAAATTAAAAGAAAATCCAACAATCTTTTTAAATATGTGTAACATGAACCAATGAAAATATACAACAAAAACAATAGCAAAAAATTCTTAATGAAAAATGAAAAACTACTGAGGTGGTCAAAGCTGTGGACAAGGGCAGATGTTTACTGCCTATTCCAGAGTGTCCTTCATTCCATTTTTTTCTTGAGCTATGTATCCCTTAGTGAGAGCAAGGACAGAGGATTCTTCAACCCTTACACTTGTGTTGCCAAACTGACTGATGGCTGGTATGGCCTAGGTTCAATGCTGGTTTAACTTGTCTCTCACCTTCTCTACTCACCTGTATAGGGTACTATGGAATAGGAAGTATTGTCTGCTGGAGTTTGGTTTGGACAGACTAGACTGATGCATTTTGATGTTAGGGCTGATGTGGAGCTCTTAACAGGAAGCTCTGGTGGTTGAGTTCTAACTCTGTGTGTAATTTTTGGGTGGAGTGTACTACATAGATATTAGGTCAACACACTGCTAGGGTCCTGGTGGGTGCTCATCTCTGCTGAGCATCTGGATCTCTGGTGACTCCTGAGAATTATACTTGCAGGGCAGGATAGCCAACTGTCCTGGATGGAGTGAGCACAGTAGTTCTCATGCACTCCACAACAGGCTATGCCCTTACAAGATTCATTCCTTGAATGCTATCATGTCCCTCTCTTTGGCTTGCAAACTGCTCCTCAACTGATGGTGCAAGCTGGCAGACTTAAAGGAAAGCTAGTTGTACACCATTACAAATCTCAATCTGCTCAGATGCAGTCTTCTTTGTGCATGTTTCTATGACTTTCTGCCAGGTGCACCTTCCATTATTGAAACAATTGGAATTTTTAATTTAATGCCTAGAATGTATCACAAAAAATGTCCTCTTATAGAATCATGCTACCTTGCTATATTAATGCTTGTACCACCAAATCCTCCCAGAGGGCAAACACACACACACACACACACACACACACACACACACACACACAAACAATGAAAATGTTGCATTAAAATAAAGAAAAAAAATAGTGACGAAAGTGCACCCAAACACATTTCACATTTGGCATTTTGTGACAAACATCTCTAATAAATCATAAGATTATAAAGTTGATCCCTTAATGTGGTATGGTCATAACATGCTTTATCCCTTAAATAAAGGGATTTAGGAAGTCTGCAGGGTGCAGACAAGTAGAAAACCAGGCCTCCTATATAGCCTTCGCTACTATTTTCTGTTTGCTTCTTAAATGAGATATTTTCTCCTGTTTCTTTCAAATACCAGGGTTTTTCATTTTAAAATTTGCACCAGTAAAATTGGTTAGACACTCAAAATAGTTTGATACACATGAGAAGAAATAAGACAAAAATATCAACAAAGCTAGGGAGCAATATCACTAATTTGGTCTTACTCTAATCAACTGAAGAGATATCCTTAGCTCAGAATTGCTTAGGTTAATTATAGTTTTCTTTCTTCATGAAAGCAATACTTGAAATGAGCTTTCTTGGATGAGTTTAAATATTATTTCAGTTTGTGATGTCCTGTCCTACTACCATGAAAAACACAGCACAGCTCAGGTGTGGCACATAGTAACTGATCAATACATTTCTGTGTTGTATGAGCAGGAAGAAGCCTCTAAGAGGTCTAGAGAAGCACATAATTGCTCATATTAATAATTTTTCTACAAATTAAATATGATTAGAGCTTTCCTTCCCTTTATAGGTCCATTGCCCAGTTCTAAAATGATACAATATAATAGTAACATGGATTTATTATCACTTTATGCATCAGACTTGTGAAAACACAAGTTATATTCTATACTCTCCAAAACAGGACAAATATCATATGATAAAAAGAAATGTAACTAAAATTACACACAATCTCATAATTGGCCATATGTTTAGAAAGAGTTATGAGCAGTGAATGGGGGACTCTGGTTCAAGTTTGTCCATAGAACTGCACTTTGAAGTTGGTTATCTGGGACTGAACATAAGCATCAACTAAGAAAAAACCTTGGGCAATGACCAGCTCCAGTCCCAAACAAATCCAGATAAACAGATGGCTGCAAGGAAAACTCAAGTATCTGTTTACCTGCCTTAGATATCAAAAACAGAATCTCCAAATGTGTTGATATAGTAAAAGAGATTTTACCAATGTGACGATCAGTTTCTCATTTCCTAGGAAATTCTCTATGTTCTTTTCAATTTGTTTAGTCAGTTGAAGATGAAGGGACTGATTAGTTTCTGATAATTATCCTCTTAAATATCTTACTGTGTTCATTCTTTCACTTTTACTGTTTGTTTTTGTGTCCCCATTATGACTTTTACTTTTGTTCATATTCTGGATACTGCATACGGTCTAACAATTGAAGAGAATTAAAGTGAGTACACTTCTATTATCATGAGCAAAGTTACCTAACTAATGATCTGGAAGGCATTCTTTACAATGCAACATTTCCACATATAAGGGCATTCTAACAAAGGCTTAACTCATTTTGCACATTCTGTATTGACTTGATGGTATTATACTGTGATGGCTTTATATTAATGTTCTACTTTCTCTCATCTTCTATGCTTTTTAGTAATAGATGTGCACTTTTATGTTACCCTGTCAGCACACTACATGCTATCATATTACATGTTTTCAC
Source organism: Sciurus carolinensis (assembly GCF_902686445.1). Classification (NCBI taxonomy): domain Eukaryota; kingdom Metazoa; phylum Chordata; class Mammalia; order Rodentia; family Sciuridae; genus Sciurus; species Sciurus carolinensis. The sequence continues at coordinate 1,900,214 of NW_025920141.1, forward strand.
ACTATCAAAGCACTTTATGTGAAGACATCCAGAATATGAATATAAAATCTTAGTTAGCAAGTGTTTTACCAGCACTAGAGTATCTGTATGCTTATAAATAGAAAATACTTAAAATAATAAAAAGAATACAAAATAGTAATCCAGATTACCCATTCATGTTCTTGAAGGGAATCTTTTAAAACTATCAAGTTACACTTTTTACAGGTTTGTAGTTCACAGTTCCTGACACCAGCTTATATTTACTAATGAGTCAGTGAGGATGTCCTAAGCCACAATGTAACACTTATTTTGTGATGGTTGCATGTTGGAGAGCAAGTTAAATTATTTTTCCAGCTTCTTTGAGTCTTTACCTGGCATTCTGCTTCACCTGTACAACCTTTTCTGGCCATTCAAGTGTGCCAGAGATGACACAGTGTGAAATGACAGTTGCTGGAGGTGATTGGTGATGCAGACAATATGCAGTAGATCAAAGAGTGCACAGTCTTCCTTCCAACTAGATTAATCTTTATGTAAAAGATTAATTTTTGCATCAAAATCTAGTAATCTGTCTGGACTTGTTCTCAACACATGGTCCTTCATTGTGTTAGTGACAGCTGAAGACACAGCTTGCACAATAACTTGAGTATGGAATTTAAAAGTTCTGTCCTGGAGAGAATCCTTACTCCCTGAATCAGAATATAATGGCAGAAAAGGTATTTCAGATCTAACAAGCTTAAGTGGAAAGTGAGTATTTCTTTGTCTGTTAGCTATGGCTCTTTTTCCATAAGAGCAGTGTATTAGTTTCCTTGGGTGGTCATAGCAAAGAACCACAAACTGAGGGCTCATGTCACAGCAATAGTTTTCTCAAATTTTCTCTTTTGATATGGGACACAGTCATATTAGATTGGGGTCTACCCAAGGTCCTCATCTTAACTTGAATGTCTTCAAAATCTCTGTTTCTTTATGAGGTCATATATGTTAGTACTGGGTTAAGATGTCACAATATTTTGGGAGACACATTTTGACCCATAACAAGTCCCAAATTTCTCTAATCTTTAAATGTTGTCAAATATTACAAAGCCCCTTCTTGCTAGTTGCTCTAATGACTAAATAACTATTTGTTCTAATTGATCTTGCAGACACTGTCTGTAAGAATCTTTTTCTTTACTGTTATTTCTTCTTTTTTTGTTTTTTTCTTTTTAATATTTTATCAATGAGTTTGCTAAGAAATAATTCCCCATTTTTGTTCTTAGTCTTCTTGTTCTCTGTAATGTATACACTTTTTTCTTCTTTGAACTTTGCATTTTTGTAAGCTTTCAATGTTTCCATCTCACAAATCCTCTTAATGATTATCTGAGCTTGGCAACACTCTAAACACATAAAGAGAGAAAAGTGAGTAAAGTGTTGCACAAAAAAGATTTGTTGCACAAATCATCACTGAATGTCATGCAACATGTTTTTATTAAGATCTCCTGTTGTGATGTTGGTTAAATGAGAAGCATTTAAAACTCTTAGATCATCAATGCAAATACATATACATACATTTACCAGATACACATACATATATGACATTTAGAACTCTGCACTATTTGGCTCTTTTCTGCATGTTATCCCTTAGCAGTATCCTTGTCCATGCCACCGTACACCAACCTGTCTCCCTCTATCTCTGGCAATGGTTCACCTTCACCCAATGAGAGACACATCTGAGTAGAGATGGGCTGGATGAGAAAGAGGCCAGGGTTCTGATGTTCTGACCTTTGTGATCTTGCTCAGAGACAGCGCTGGCAGGAGCTAAGTTCTGAGCCCACTGCTGAAGTGGCAGCAGTTCTTCCATGATAGCCTCAGGCTAAGGTCCAGGAGCATATCTCTCCTGTCACTCACACCTGGATGTGCATTCTTCTTTAAGGTGGTCCATCAGTGGACTCCTCATCTTTGCCCAGAACTCTGTGTGAGGTCTCTGCCTCTAAAGCCCTTCACCAACCCCTCTTTGTGTGCCATGTATTCTAAGGAAGGGGGATTATGACTTAAAATTTGAATACAGACCTTTTTTTTTTTTAACCTATGAGCCTTATGTGTACAACAGACACTCTCTGAGAAAGCACTCACTTTTCAGTCAATTGTGAAAATGTTCTATGAAGGAGCAATTGCTTTCAGAGAAATGTTCTTCATGGTCATTGCATACTTTTCTAGAATGTTTGAGTTACATGGAGATAAACATGTTTGTTTTCTTTAGTTCAGTTAGTGCAACAGTATTTATTGAACATCCTGAAGGTGAGGCACTGAGCCCTATGGTAAGAATGCAAAGGCAAATATTATGTAAACTTAGTCTTCAGGATACCTTATCTATGCAGAGGCTGCACCTATATTCAGATATAAACATCACCTCTGTCAGAGTGCACTGGAATGACTGATTTCATCTGTAGTCCTTTGCTGAGAGAAAGCTTTTTAGTTTGAATCTATCCCAGTTATTGATTCTTGCATTTGGTCTATAACCAAAGAACTTAAAATCAGCATACTACAGAAATACAGCCACATCAGTGTTCATAACTGCTAAATTCACAATAGCCAGATTGTGGAACCAACCTAGATGCCCCTCAATTGATGAATGGATAAAGAAACCATGGTATATGTATACAGTGGAGTATTACTCAGTCATAAAGTATAATAAAATTATGGCATTTGCAGGCAAATAGATGAAATTGGAGAATATCATGCTAAGTGAGATAAGCCAATCTCAAGAAACCAAAGGACTAATGATCTCACTGATAAGTAGATGATGATACATAATGGGGGGGGTGGGAGGGGGGCAAGAATGGAGTAAGGAGGGACTGTATAGAGGGAAAAGAGGGGTGGGAGGGTTGGGGGAAGGGAAAAATAACAGAATTAGTCAAAAACTATTACCCTATGTAAATGTATGATTACACAAATGGTATGCCTCTACTTCATGTACAGAGAAACAAGATGTATCCCATTTCTTTACAATAAAAAAGTAAAAAAAATTAATCATACATAACATAGAAATGTAAAATCCAAAGTGGATGTGAGGAATGTCCCTCCTTGAAGGTAAAACACTGATTTAGTTCATCCACAAGACCAATCTAATGTTTCTAGTGATGTTGTGAGAGTAATTGGTATTTTAAATATAAGATCAGCTTGGAGACATGGTTTAAGCTTAAACACACATTGCCTCTCATCTTGCTACAGTAGGCCACCTCCACCATCAGTCTTCCTTAAAGGATGTGATGAAGTCTCAGTGGGTGTTGTCAACACTGTTGAATAAGACAGGGTCATTTTGCATTTTCCTACCAGTTGGCCAAGATGGAATCCAAGATCAGTATAGGTCCAGGTTTGTGGGGAAAGAGAGTAGCAAGAATGATGTGATAGTTTTGTCTTAAGTAAAATGCATCTGATTAAAACTTCTACCCTCAATACTAGGATTATGGCCTTCTTAAATTCTGCATTAAAATTTACTTACTATTAAGAAATGAAATCATAAAATCAGTTTGAAGTTTTTAATTTTTAGTTTTATTTTTGAATATTTTTCACTTCTTTACTTGGTCAAGGAAAAACAAAGAAAAGGTATCACACATTGATTTGGGAATATCAAGTGTTTTGTTCCTTCAGAGGCTCCATAAAGTATAAAGTTGCAGATTGGTCCTTTAAAGCAGCATCTCCTGAGGCCCAGGACAGCTCCAGGAACCATGAGGTATGGGCAGGTGGAATAAGGAAGAAATTGTTGGAACCTGTGTGTACATATCAAGCAGAAGGGGCATCCTTGTCTTCCTCATTGTTAGTGAGCATGTGGTAGAGATTCCTCCCTGGCCCTTGACAGTCCAGGTCGTGTGGATCCTTGGATCCACCATGAAGATGAGCATCCTCCATACAGAAGGTCTGAAGTGGGAGATTCTGCAGTTATTCACTCCAAACAGAGAATGTTGACCACATCTGTGGCTTCCCCTCTATAGGACTTGCTGAAAACACAGTGTAGTTGTATTTGAACAACTCATAATGGTCTCTGACTTAAGAATATTCCTGCCAAGAAACTATAGACTGATGGAAACAAGCAGGACCATGATAGAGTCCTGCTCCATGTCAGAAGACTTTATCTCCCAGTTGACTAGTCATACCAATGGTAAATTAATCACAACTGCAAGAAATGAGGCATTGCCACAGGGACCTTGGAAATACAATTATTATTGTCCCACTAACAAGGAACTTTTCCTGAGGGTCACAGCAGAGCCATTAGAAACAGAATTTTTTATTTGTATTAAATATGAGCAGTCCCTTTATTGCTGTGGTTTATAGAATATATACTCAACTTTATTTATCTGGAGTCTTCATCCATGGATTCAACTAACCTCAAATGAAAAATATTAAGCATAATTTGTATTGAGCACACATAGACATTTTCCCTTTGTATTATTCCCTAAATGATACTGCATAATTATTATTTACCTGGGCCCACAGTCTGTGGGAGACTTGTGGGGGCAGGGAATGGGGCCTCCCAGAACATCTGAAGTTCCACACACTGGTAATAGTCCTGTGCAGTGTGACTATGGCCCTTAGGCTGGGGAGCACCCTGATTTGTGGTCTCTTGAGGCAGTGACCAAGACTAAATTCTGACATGCTTGGAGGTGCCCTCTCTCTCAGGTGGGGTGCTCAGGATTCAGTGAATATACCTGGGCGAGGGGCCTGAGGCCACATGTGCAATGAATTCACTGATGGCTTGGTGCCCAGGTGCTAATGGCAGCCCATAGGTATCACTAACCAGACTCAATTCCCACCATTTTGCATGAATTAATAAATTGCCATGTTCTTAGGATGGAAATAAGAGACTTGCCCTGAATCACATAGTTGTTTTTGGAGGGTTAGAGGATGATGGTGAGTTCTTGAACCTGCCAACTTGGCATTTTTTCATTATGGACCCTGTGGAGTGTGGTCAGGAGTCCTGATCCTACATATATGCTCATGAGACCCTTGGCAGGGACTAGTGTTTTCCTAATGAATTTAAATGCAGAAAACAGTTAAGCCCCTCACACAGGGGGCAGCTCCTGGGGCAGGTATAATTAGTTGTTCCCCCCCCTTCCATGGGATAATCCAGAGATCCCTCTGGAAGGGAAAAATCTTCCTGTTTGTGGGGACCACATACATATGCTTTGAAGCTGAGAGATGCCTGATTTCTACTGAGCAAAGCATAAGAAATGTGCCATTGCCCTTGTGAACAATAGTCTTGAACTAAGAGAAGTAGCCTTTTTAAGCACCCTTTATCACCTTGTGAACATCTGAGCATGGAAATCCCCTCATGCAAAGGAGAACTGTGCAAAGACTTCCTCCTGCCCTTGGGAGGGAAAGATTGAGTGTGTCTTCCATACCCATGTAAACTAATCACAGCTGCAAGAAGTGAGGTATTGCCAAGTTATTCCTTGAATTCTTTCTCAGCCTCATAACCATTGTTCATAATTCCATGGAAACTGCTTTCTTTCCTAGTGGAAATACTGAGAGAAGTGTGGTGGGTGGTGGGTCTCAGTCAGCAAAGCTTGGCTCTTCCAGCACACTAGGATCAGGCCCCACTGATCTTGACAAACCACATGCACAATTCTTTCACTCCCCAGGCTTCTCCTCCCATGTTCTGTAGTTACTCACTGAAGTAAACCAGGATCCCACAAGGTTAGCAGCCTCTGCACAGCAGCCCCTCCAGATCTGCTGCTGAAGACATCATTCTCCTTCCTTCAGAGCCCATCAGCAGTCCAGACTGAGGGGAAGTTTCTGGGCTCAGGGAAATGACCTCTTAGAGTGGCTCCTACTGCTTTCAAAGAAGAAATCCAGGTCATCTGTGGCCCTAATTTCCCAATTCCCATAGAATCCATTCATGCACTCATCAGTACTTGTGGGCATATTCCAAGTGCCTGATTCTGGCACACAGCTTCCCATGACATCGTACTTGGAGGAAGAGGCTGCGAAATTGAATAAATACTTAAATACCATAGATAGTAGTGGGCCCGACAGGCATATGAACTAGGAAGAACAGACCTGGCCTGCCTGGGGACCATGGGATATGTTTGGGATGGGCACTCAGGGAGAAGTCCATTGAGAAGGGAAAGAGCCCTGTCTCTTTGACTGTGGGCATCTAATGCACAGGGAAATCAAGCTTGATTTGTGAGAATAAATAGCATGCAGAATGGTTCAGGGAAACCCCCTGGTGGGTGGAGTGTGGTGGGAGAGGGCCTTGGTGAGAGTGAGGTCACTCTTGCCCCCAAGGAGCCACACCCAGCAGGACTTGGGGCACTGAGTGAGAAGCTGAGTTTATTCTAACCAGTTAACTTCACAGAGGAGGATTTTGAGGAAGTTGTGAGTCACATGGCTATCACTGTAGGAATTTTGGGGTCTCTGTGAACAGGAAAGGATGGAAGGGGAGAGCAGGGAAAGATGCTGGTCTATTTAGGAGGGCTATTGAGGGGATCCAAGTGGGGTCTCCCATTTGTGTTTGTTTTTTAATCTACTTCCAGAAGTGGGAGACTGAGCCATTTCCTCTGTCTCCCAGAAGACTGTAATGTGCTCCAGGCCTGCACCAGTAGAGTACTTTTCTGAGGGATGAGGGCAGAAGGCAGTGTCTCAGTGTGGAGAGGGTCTGACAGTTCCCTTGCTGAAACCAGGGGTTATGGACCCTAGCTGTAGTTCCAACTGAATGACTGAGGGGTTCTTGGTAATTGTGTGTTTTCTCTCTTGCACTGAACAATTCATAGAAACAGAAAAATATTTCTCTTTTAAATCAATACTTATTTCAATTTAACTACAGTGCCTGGCGTGGCACAACTGTGGTTGAGGCACAAGTTCCTCAACTTGTGGTATATTAGTGTTCATATGTGTTTGTGTGTTTGTGTGTTTGTGTGTGTGCATGACAGAGAGGGGGAGAGAGAGCAAGAGAGAGAGAGAGAAGGGGGAGACTACACATTCTGTTATTGGATACTCCTCTTTCTTTTTTCTACATTCTCACTTCTCTTGTAACTCCATAAAATCCTTGATATGTTTGTTGTGTATTTTGTTTGTGTGGATGGCTAGTGTTATGGGTGTGTGCATAGCCCCTGGGAGGTAGAGTGATTCCAGATGCTTTTTTTCTGGTTTATTTTATTCTTAAGGTTCATTTGCCCTAGGTTTTTATCATGTTTCCCAAGTAGTCGACCATCCTGAATTCAGTTTTTTGTCTTTAATGTAATAAAAAAGTGGGATTTATATATTTCAGAAGATAGTAAGCAAAACTAGAAAACTAGAAAATTCCTTTCACTGGAGTCTGGCAGCATTTTGTTCATGTTTAACATTCGTGATTCTCTATCTTTCCTCAGAGCTGGGGCTAGTGTAAACCTGTAGAGGGAATAATTTTGCAGTTCTACACTTGGAATCTGCAGTTCTTCTCTTCAGAGGCAGTGACATTGCAAAGAACTAAATTTCCCATGGGTTTTCCCAAGCAGAGAACACCATTTGGGAGACCCATGTTGACAGTATCTCAATGTTTCAGAGTTCTGGTGGGAGGACAAGTCTGGTGGCTATGTATTTTCACAGGACAGAAGAATAGATGTGGAATCTCTTTGGGATGTCTTTGTGTGTCAAGTCTCCATGGGAACTTTGTGAGATGTGTGACATCTCTGTTTTCTCTCAAAATCTGTGTAAATTCTTTAAGAGGTCTCTCAGGAGAGTCTTTGAGATCTCTCTGTTTCTGTGTGACATCTAGGTACTACATCTTACTCTCTGTGATGAGTTCTCTATGAGGAAACTCTTGGACATGTGAGCGGAGTTTTTTTTTTTTCCCCCCCCAAGGTATGGAACTATGTGAGTGTTCTCTGTGAAAGATCACTGTATGAGGACCATATGTCAGTGAACAGTTGTGGTAGGTCTATTAGGTCTCTCTTGGTACAAGACTCTCTCAGAGGTTCCTCTGGGAAGGGTGTGTCAGGGGTTCTTTGAGGACCCTGAAGTTGTGTTATTTCTGAGGGAGATTCTTGTGTTTCTGTGACTGCTGTGTTGGAGGTTTTGTGGTGGTCTCTGGGGGCGGTCATTTATTTGCATCTCTGGAAGTCTTCTTGGGAGGATGTCACTTGTCTCTGACAGAGGATTCTGTGATCAGTCTCTGTGGGGGATCTCATTCTTTCTCTGTGGGGGTCTCCTCATTGTTGGCAATATTATCCCTCATAGATGACAGAGGTGACAGAGCAGTGGGCACAGTGACTCACTCATGCTTCTGGCTATCCTTCAGTGTCTCTGTCTGTGGCATTATCTCTGCAGGATCCCTGTGTTCCATGTTCAGCTCTTCTCCAGTGAGAACCTGCCTCTCTGGGTCTGGGAGAACCCAAAGGGACCAGACTCAAAGACATGACTCTCTTCTAGTCCATCTGGTATATTCTTGATGCTTGGAGCCTCTGGTGTCAGCTATGATCAATGAAGGGACATGTCCTGCATCAGGAGTGACCTAAAGGTCCTGTGCCTACACCAGGAGTGACTGTGTCAACTCACATATGCAGGACTGTCATATATGAGAGCAGGGCCATCCATACCCATGTCATCTGCCTTGGTGGCACCTGTAGTATAGGGCTCTCCATCAGGAAACAAACAGGGTAGAGAGGGGCCCTGGAGTGGTGCCAGGGTGAATGGCACATCCCCTTATGTCTGTTTTGTCCTTTTCCCAGACTGGCATGCTTCCCATTCACCACAGCCTGTATGTGAAGATCGTGCTACTCTGCCTCCTTTCTTGGCTCCATCCATTTCAATTCTTCACATCCCATCTCTGGCCACAGTGCCCCACTATAGATCATTATTTATTTATTTCTAGTTGTTAAACCCAGGGGCAGTTAGCCACTGAGCCACAACTTTACCCCATTTAATTTTATTTATTTTTTTTATTTAGAGACAGGGTCTCTCTAAGCGGCTTAGGACATTGATAAGTTTCTAAGGAGAGTTTGAACTTATAGTTCTCCTGCCTCAGCTGGGATTACATGTGTGTACCACCAGGCGAATGTGTAGATGGTTATTGCATGCACACTTGTGCCCATAGGGTATACAGTGGACCATGGACAGGAGCGATACATCCACATAGCCCTCTGAAGTCAGTGTGTGCTTCCCACACCCACACATGTAGGTGCTCCAATTTCCATCATGGCCACTGCTCTTGAGTATGGAGGATCCAGGGACAGAGGCAGTTGACATGGCCATGTCACAATACTGAATTGGGATTTGTGGGACCCATGCCCATGCCAACCTCCATCAGGCAAAACAGGGGCTCTAAATCAGGGGTCCTCTCTTCCCCCTCAAGACACCCAGGCAGATCTGTGGTCTCAACTCCTCAGGAGGCTAAGGCAGTTTGATTCCAACTTTGAGGCCAGTTTCAGCATCTTAGTGAGACATTGTTTCAAAGTAAAAAACTATCAGCCCTGGGGGAACACCCTATAGCTCTGTGGTAAAGAGTCATCAGTTCAATGCCCAGCACCCCCCCCCCCAGTTATATGAGTGGTTAGACCCTCCCACCTCTGAACTCAGGACCAGCACGCTAATCCCCTCCCCAACTTTCTGTTCCCATCTTCTCTTATGTGAAGCCACCAGGTCCCATGAAGCCTCGATACACATGTCTCTACAGCTGCTGAAATTTCCAGGGAGAGGGAAAGAAAGGGGAAGGCAAGTTGAGACAGATCTTGGGGTCTGGTCTTTCTAGGGTGGCCTCATACTGGCAAATCTCAAGAGTTTTCTATTATTTGTATATGTGATGACCAAATGATGAATACATAATACATTGAGGGAACCTGGTATGAGGGTGGTCTGCAATGTCACTTTTACCTCTTTGCCTGTCCTCTCCCTTTTAGACATCACTGTGAAGAAGAGCAGATACCAATCCCTTCCCAATGCCCTACCACGGCATAGACAGAAGACACTACCTCAGATAAGAAAGAGCATGTGTTCAGAAGAAACAGACATCTCAGTAAGAAGATGCTGTTAGCACACCACAATATGGTCATGAAAAATTTTTTCCTCCATGTGGAATGAGAAGTTTGCTGGGGAAAAGATTGCCAAGAGGAAAGAAATGAGAAGCATGATGGTATTCATCAGAAAACAAACTTCTCTGAAGACAACAGTGTGTCAGTGAAATGGTGGCCTGCCATCCTAGACCTATGCTGGCAGGGGCTGGTGAGTGGTATAGACACCCTAGGAGGCAAGGTCTGATTGCTATCCCTGTTCCTCATCCATCTCTTCTTAATAGGAAGACTGTGTCCCTTGGGGTCAGTGTGGTGACCACAGGCCAACTTACACATCACTTCCCTTTGCTCTAGGGGGAGGAACTCTTGTGGTAACAGGAATATCTACCAACCAGGGTCTGGAGTTCCTGTTTGTGCAAATTATCCTCGGAGGTAGAAAGTTTATGCTGAAGCCCCATTTTCTGCTCTTGGATCTATGCAGCAATGGTTATGAGTATCTGGGCATCAGCAGTTACCCCCAACCCCCACTGCCAACCATAAATTTTGTGCTTGCTACTAACATGAGATTGGGGCAGTTAGCCACTAACTAACATGACAATTTACCTCTTTTTAGTAATGTGCCTTCCCTTTACCTTTTTGGGGGAATAAACTCTTCAAAATTTACTTATCCTATTCCTAAAATGCCTCTGAAGGAGCCTGTTCTTTGTCTAGAGGGAGCCTTGGAGGTCATGTCCCCATAGTGTCTCCTACTTCCCTACCTGTGCAGGGGGTACATGCAACAGAATGGCAAGGCTTCCCTCCTGAAAACCATTCTTGGATGCCTGACCTGGGCCACACAGCCCTCTCTCTTGTGAGTTGGACCAAAACTTTTGCTGTTGTTCTTCTATGGGTTCTGCAAGTTTGGGATCTTGGGCTCCTGCAGGTCCTGGCTGCTCCTTTTGTTGGTTAAGAGACACACATTCCATGGGGTGTTGACAGGCTGCTGCTGGATATGTTCAGGATGGTGGACAGAGTTTCCTAGGAAACCAGTATGTCAGGGGTACAGTCCTGAAGGAACACATCAGTGGCACAGCCTTGAAGGATGATGCCATGGACCATATCTTGAGGCTGGTTGTCTAGCTCAGAATCTGTTCTCAGGCAGGAGTTTTCTCCTAGGGGAAGGGGATTTTTCTTTCCCCAAAACTTCGCAGATGCACATGAACAGTCTGAGTTGGACATCCTGCTGGTTCTCATAGTAACTTTCTTGTCAGGGGCTTCTTCTAAACTTTCTCTATCTCCCTGGTGTTGGGGGCTATGCTGTGTGGACTTGATAAGATGGTGCCTGGCAGCTAGCCAGAAGCTGTTTTGATGACATCGGAGGTACGCGCACACAGGTGTTCCTGAGTGCTCCTGCTTGCGCCTGCTTGTGATTGGGCAGCTGGCTCCTCGCCTGATCGCAGCTGGCGTGGCACCACCCTACACCTCCTGGAGGGAATATAAGTGGGTGGTGGGTGGGGGCAAGACATTAAGAGTAGGAGCTAGCAGAAAGAAGCAGAGAAGCCATTAGCAGAAAGGAAGAAGAAGCGGCAAGCAGATAGAAACAGCAATTAGGGGCAGTGGCAGAAGGCAGATTGTAGAGCGGAGAACTGGAAACACATCTTCAGGTTGCAGATCACAGATGGGCAGATTGCAGTACGCAGGATGCATCATTAGGAAGCACCTCAGATAGACGCACCCTTATTTCACAGGATGCAGGATGCCCCTTTAAGAAGAAGCAGCAGAACTAGAAATAAGATCTCTGAAAGTGTAGTCTCTCTCTCTTAATCAAAGTCTCTTTCTCTCCGATAAGCAAAGCCTCTCTCTCTCTCTCTCTCTCTCTTTCTCCTCTCAAAACAAGTAAACCTCATTTCCTCTATCCTATATAAACAAACAAGCAAGGAAGGATAGTAGCTCAGAAATAGAGGTAGCTCAGTTTCCAGTCCACCACCCATAAAGACCCGTGCAAATTGTTGCTGCAGGCAGTGACAAATATCCACGGATTTGGTACCGCAAAGAGCCAGTGACATATAGTGGCCCTTATGGGGCAGGAGAAAGGGGGAAAAAGGGAATCTACATGGTGGGGAAACTGAGGAAGCTCGCAGGAATAGGGCAAGGGAAAATTCAAGATCCACCTCCGGGAATAGTTACGGCAGGGAAAGTAGGAACCTCACAGGAGTCTCTGGCCAGAGCGGTTTAAGGGTGAGGGATAGTAAAAAGAAATAGGGTTGGTCAAAAACTAAAGGTCACAAAGGACACAAAGCTAAGGCCCTGTCCCTCTCTGAGGCAGTTAGGTGCTCAGGTAAGCTAAGGCCCTGTCTCTCTCTCTGAGGCAGTTAGGTGCTCAGGATAGTAGACCAGGAAAGCTGAGCCCCTCTCTCTCTCTCTCTCTGGGGCAGTTAGGTGCTCAGGTAAGCTGAGACCCTGTCTCTAGGGCAGTTAAACCCTGTTCCTGGGGCAATTAGGAACTCAGGTAAGCTGAGGCCCTGTCTTTTAAGGCAGTTAGACACTCAGGATAGCTGGCTAGGTGATGAATGAAAAAGGAGCTCTGGAATGTGTGTATTTTGTATTGTTTGTGTGTTTGTACTACTGTTAGTGTGGCCTTTATACAGTAAAAGATGGATTCAGAAATATCACGAAGTCAGTCTGAAGGGATAATTCAAAATGAGGCATGAAAAATATAATACAAGAAGAAGAAGTACTAGAAGAGATTAAAGAGGAAGTCAGCTGGGGTAAACAAAAACAGTTAAAGTTCTGGGAGGAAGGAAACACTGGGGAAGAATTAGAAAATAAGGAAACCACTGCACAATCATATGTTCAAACTCTAGTAGAAATAAGCCCAGGGTTTATAGAGGAAAAGTTGCTCAATGTGCCACAAGGGGATCTTCGTAAACAGGATCTAATAGCAACAGAAAAGAACTGTTAAAGAAAACAAAGTGAGGAATAATTGTGTGGTAGTGACTTAGAAAACAATTACTCAGAAAGTTTAAGAACAAGGGAAAAATGTAGGAGAAAGCTAAACCTAATACAAAGAACCTCAAAAAGGAATAACTGAGTAGTAGTGAAAATTTAAGAAAAAGGGAAAAAGAAGAGAGCTAAATCTAATATAAAGAACCCCAAAAAGGAATAACTGAGTGGTAGTGAAAACTTAAGAACAAGGGGAAAAGGTAGGAGAGAGCTGAATCTAATACAAAGAACTTAGAGACAGTGATGATTGGAAACAGCTATGCAGAGCAGTGTTATCTGGAGGACAATATCTGATTTGGAGAGCTCAGTGACAAGAGAGGTAGAGACAGCTATGCCTCTGGTTATCTAGCTAGCCTATGAAAATGCTAACAAATTTTGCCAAGAGGCTAACAGACCCTGGAAAAATAAAAGGGACCTTTTTATCTATATGAAACTTTGTAAAGATGTCAACGAGGCAGTGATTAGAGGAAATAAAATTGCTGCAGCTATGAGAGGTGCTTCTCCTTTAAACACCTTTGGAGGGGCTCGCCCTAAAGGCTGCTTCCTATGTGGACAGCCAGGCCATTTCAAAAGGCAATGCCCTAACAAAAGACAAGAGATGACTACAGTAAAATCTGTTACACCTCATGCCCAAAGTACAGAAAAGGAAAACATTGGGCTAACAAGTGCAAATTAGTTACTGATGTTGAGGGCAAGATGTTACCAAATCATTTAAGAAACAGGGCACAGGGTTCTTCGACTCAAGGCTCACAAATGTACAGAGCCTTAGAGGGGAACAATGTTAGATCACGAATTTGGGTGGTTCCTTGACACAATCCTTTCCTAAGACCCTGAATGTTTCTCCTAATGGTACTGCTACAGTAGTTACTCACCAAGATACTATTATTCAGATTACATCTCAAAAATCAGCTCAGTTGGTGAAGATGGAAGCGACTGTCATGGCCCTTGTAGAGTTTAAGGAGTGGCAGGTCCTTTTGCTGATAGTGATTGCATCACTCAGGTGATTCCTAGATTGTAATTGGCTGGACCCATAGCCCCTCATAAGCTGATTTAGCCACTCAGATGATTTTCATCTTTTTCTCAGTAAAGCAAGCTGCTTATTTTCATCCTGTGTAACTCACTTTCTAATCCCTCATGTTGGTGCCTCACCTTTAAGGAGGGTCTATAAGTAAAGAAAAATGCACTGATTAAAAGAGTTAATGAAGTTGGTGTTGAAATATGTAGAGAGGGTGAAGCAATTATTTTTTCATATACTCCTGTATGCCTAGCTCTTCCTTTTTTTGTGACTTCTAGTGGGGTCTTCTTTAGACAGTTATCTTCACAGATCGTACAACAATGGATAGATAGATTTGACAAACTAGTAGCAAGGCTTTGACAACAAATCCTCACCATAGATGCCACTAGGGTGGAAGTCAAGCTGGGATGACTTATCACAGGAGCATTAAATGGGTTAGCACAATTTGGTACTAAATTTTGGAGATTTTTAGGTTTCACACTAATAAGCTTGGGTATGCTTGTGTTAATTCTATTTTACATATACAAACACCTCAAAGCCAGTCAACAGGCTCATAATGTGATCATAAGACAGGCCATGGCCACCCTTGAAGCAGGACAATTTCCCAATATATGGTTTGATATGCTGGTTCGGTAGTCAAAGACGGGTAACCACGGGATGGCACTGTACCAACCTAAGACAGAAGGACCAACCCTACTTTGGTATCATTTGATGACGAATAAGGACAGGATGCTGATTCCCAGGACCTAAGACAGGCACGATCCCTGCCAGCTTCCTTTTCATTTCATATAAGGAAGGGGGAATTGTTGGGGACTATGCCATGCGGACTTGCCAAGATGGTGCCTGGCAGCCAACCAGAAGCTGTTTTGATCACATCGGAGGTACGCGCACACAGGTGTTCCCGAGTGCTCCTGCTTGCACCTGCTCATGATTGGATAGCTGGCTCCTCACCTGATTACAACTGGTGTGGCCCCGCCCTCTGCCTCCTGGAGGGAATATAAGCAGGCAGTGGGAGGGGGCGCAACAGTAAGAGCAGCAGCTAGCAGAAGGAAATGGAGAAGCCATTAGCAGAAAGGAAGAAGAAGTGGCAAGCAGATAGAAGCAGCGAGTAGGGGCAGTGGCAGAAGGCAGATTGCAGAGCGGAGAACTGGGACCACCTCTTTAGGTTGCAGTTCACAGATAGGCAGATTGCTTTCAGGAATGACTATCCCTGGCCCTGGGAAATAAAACTTCTAAAGGGGAAGGCCTCTTACTGGTCCCCCACGATTCTAAATTCCCCAGATTAATATTAACATTTGGGGAGTTTGATGTCTTCCTGATTTCCATGGAGACTGCCCAGTCAGACCACTCCTCATCATCCTCTAGCTCCCTGATTTCTTCAACTTTCAAAAACTGTGACCCTACCATAAGTGATGACAGACTGTGGAATAAGTCTTGTGTGCTCACACTTCCACTCAACAGTGGCTCTTGTCTGCCCATTTCAAGACTGAGACTTGGTTCCAGGGTATCTCTTCCAGAACCCAGGAGAGCATCCCTGTGCCAGTTTCTTCCCACAAGAATAACTGTGGCACTGAGAGGTCAGGCTGCCCTCCTGTGTAGTTGATGGAGCATCTGAGAAACCACAGATGTCACCAGATGGATTTGTGCTCAGGGACTCAAGTGAGGGACCAGGGTGGGAAATGAAGTTTTTACAACCTCCTTGAATCCTGGACCTTTGTGAATAGATTTTCCCAGGACATTGGTATCATGGGCATTGGTGTCAGCTCTGGAGTTACAGGAGGCTGAGGAGGGTAGGGGAGACTGTGGAAGTGATCCAGCCTCAGAGTGTTTCATCTTGAACAGATTCATGTATTTTAGTACCTTGCATGGTAGGCCTCACCTGTGCCTCACTCTGACTTGTACCATGTGCCTCCAGCATCTGCCAAATATCAGCATCAAGAAGGAAGAGCTCCTGGGGGGTGTTCCTGAAGGCTTCCTTCCTCACCTTTTAAAGATGGTCTGTCCCCAGTTTCCACATGGGTGCATGAATTTCCAGGTGGGGCACAGACATAATTTCCATGGCTGGAATAACCTATCCTTTCAGGAATCATGCCCTTTTGGAATATTTCTGGCCTCTGTGAACCATTCTCCTGTACAGCAGAACTGCTGTCATCTGTAAACACAGAGGTGCAGGATGACCCACAATTATTCTTTGCCTAACCTGTTTTTGGGACCCTGTCCCAGGACTCCTTCATATTCAGATATGTGTAGATGTTGTGTGGTAGTCCAAATGGGCATTGCATGAAGCTCCTTTGAATGTGCTACTCCAGTTTCTCTTGGAATTCAAGGCTCATGAATTCCCCTGTGATCTTGTTGACGGGCTTATGGTTATAGGAGGCCATTCTAAAAAGTGAGATGACTGAATGTGTTCTGTGACTTTTGAACCAAATAAGGAAAGGCCTCTCTGTTGTAGTTGTTTCCTCAAAAAGTGATATTATAGTATTGACAAGAAAAGGGGGAAACCAAATGGGTCCCCTGTTGACTTGTAGTGCCTGAAAATTCACAGTCGGTGTTCAGCGGCAGGTGGAATGGCATGTTTGGGAGAGAGGATGTCAGATGGTCCAGATTCTGGGTCTGAGCCAGTGATGGGTACTGGGACCAGGTCAATGTTGAAGTCACCGACTGGAATTGGACAGCAGGTTGGAGCAAGTACTGGGAGAAATAGAGTTGTCAGGGTGGAGCCAGCAATGAAACTGGAATGGAATTAGGAAGTTTGCAGGAAAAGTCTGCAGAGTGTCCAGACATTCTGAGAGTAGCCACAAGGGACTCACTGTGCAGAATGGGGAGGCCCCCAAAAAACTGACTGAATTTCTCCTGTAAATGGTCCCCCAGGCCCTTGGTGTAAAAGGTCATAAGGAAAAGAAAGTTGCTCTGGATTGGCTTGTGTGTCACAGGGTTGTGGGATGGTGATGTCCTGTTCCCTGTCCAGTGACATTACTGTGCCTCCCAGGGAATTCAAGGGGTGGTCTTATTCATCTTTTGTCTTCCTATTACAAATGTTCTGTTCTTTTGTCTTATAATCAGGATTTCCAGCCACTTTCAGATATCAGGTTTAATGAAAGATGTACCTTTATCCTCTGCTTGTGATTGTAGGTGGTTTGCAAGGGTGAGTCCTCTGGTGGGTGGGAAACATGGTCTCTCTGGGTTCAGATTTTGGGTCATGGGAGAGACACCAGACTGTGGCAGCCATCTGCCACCATGAGAGGGATGAGATGGGATAGGTGGAAGAACCATGCCCTGAGATTGCAGGGACAGGAGAAGGCAATGGGACAGGAGGAGGTAATGGAACAGGAGGAGGCCATGGGACAGGAGGAGATATGGGACAGGAGGAGATGATGGGACAGGAGGATGCCATTGCACAGCAGAAGGGAATGGACCAGGAAAAAGGGGATGGGATGTAGAAGGGGATGTAGCAGAAGGCAATGGAACAGGAAATGGCATTGCCTCAGAAGCAGTCAACCAGCAATGGGGTGATGAAGAGCTCTTTGGGGTGTTTCCCCATGAGAGTGTCATTGAGTCACATTGAGAAGAAGTCAGGCTGTTGTCTGGCAGAGATGTGGGGCAAGCCATGGGATCAGAGGATGAGATCAGAGAGAGGAGTTCATTAGACTGTAGTGAATTTCATTCCAGAGGAAACAGTCTCTCATGAATGAGAGGCATCAGGAGTGAGTGTGACCCAACAGACATGGAGCACGTCATTAGGTTTTGTGAGGAAATGGAAGCCAGAAGTAGAGGGTGCTTGCACAAAGAAGCTGGGTAAGACAAAGGGAAGAACACAATTTCCAGAGCATCCTGCAAAGACAGTGATCATGATATAGTTGGTGGACTATAGCTGACCCTGGTTTGCAATTTTCATCTGGGTCATTTACTTGTAAGACATGGTGAAAACTGCTGTGCTCACAAAGCTTCCCTAGGTGGCTGCAAGAGATAGAAGGCATAGGCTGTAGCCAGGAGTAGATAAGGGCCAAAAAAGTTGGCTGCATTTCAGAAGGTAGGGAAGGAGGGTCAGGGGTGGGAACATGTTGTCTGTGTCACATCACTGTACCACACCCTGAGTTTAAAAAGCCTTTACTCTTCCATATCCCAGAGCTTTAGCCACAACCTGGCCAAACTGATGACTTTCCCTGACGCATGAGGTTTTTGTGATGTTGGATCATATCATAGGAAGCAGTCAGAAGGATACAGGAAGAAGTGGAAAGTTACTTACCTTTTAAAAGTGAAAGCAGAGCTTCTGTCTCTTCCACTTCCTTCCAGCAATCCCTGTAACCTGAAAATGGAGACTGGGTTATTGTGAGTTAGGGTGAGTGGAATGTCCATGTGGGACAGACTGTGTGAGAGGTAATCTCTGGAGGGCAAGCACCACTGTTCAAGGCCTCCTGACATGTGACAGGGATCACATGGCACACAGAATAGCAGTTCTTGGCCATTTCCTACAACTTCCACTAGCCCCACTGTACTCATAACCACTCGGTGGGGAGAAAGATTGGACCATCTCAAAGAGGAATGGGTCTTAAGAAAGTGAGAGCTTGTCTACACTTTGACAAGGAAGTTCCACCTCCAAGTTCAGACAGCATGACTACAGAACAGCCCACACCATCCTATTAGACATCACCCATCCCTGGCCCATCACAACTTCATTCTGAGCACAGAATCTAAGAAGTGTCTCTGGTGTGATGATTTTCTTCCTGCATCCTTCCTTTCTTGTCTCTTTAGGTGACATTCTCTGGGACATGGCTCCAGTCTCTTGGGACAGGTTACAGCAAGTCACCTCTGGGTTTGAAGGGTAGGGCCTTACCTTTCTGAATGCCACTCTTCTTCCTGTTCTTGCTCTGTCCCTTATTCACCTGTGTATGCTGACCAACAAGAATGAAAAAGAGGCTGGTGCCCTATTGTCCCTCTGCTTTCCTAGTCCAGCTGTAGACATTCCATGTTTCTGAACAGCATAACTTTCTACAGTTAAATGGTGAAGACCCTTTTATTCATAGAATGTTAGTAAAGTAGCAAAATACTTCTTTTTCTTCTTTGGGAAACACAAAAGGGGATTTTTCTCTCTGAACTGCATCATGGGTATAATCAGTCACTGCTCCTCCACTCAGGAACACACTCATTTCCACAGACTCTTCTAGGCTGTCAGGCAAGATTCTGCTCCCTGAGTCCAGAGGTGACTCCAGCCTATGTGAATGTCCCTCAGGGATCAGCACAGCACTCACATCAGTCAAGTACAGAGGAAAGACTTTTTTTCTGAGATTCCACCCAGAGGAAGATGACTGATGAACCACTCCTTAAGCCTGTCCTTCTCCACATGTTCCCAACTCTCAGGAGTCCAGACCTCAGACACTGAGTCCCAATGTGTGTTTTTCTCTTGGTCCTGTAGCTCACCACTTGGATAGTCTGGGAGATTCAGATAGGAGGAGACCTAGTGCAAACTCCCTCCCTGCCCTGCCCCACCTGTCCCAGAATGATGCTCTGTTCTGTCCCGAGATTTCTATTTTTTGAAGTATCTCTAGTTATTTTAGAAAAGTGGAAAGAAGAGTAGACAATAGAGAATCTATTTTTCTGGTGAGTCTGGTCTGAGGGTTTCTTACTTTGTGTTTTTCCTTTTTCCTTGGTGGTGAAAAGGATGGATTACCCTGGAGGCAGGGCAATAGAAGAGAAAGAGGCCCAGTATACACACAAAGCCGAGGATTATATCCATTAACCAGGTGGTGAAGCTGGGGTTCAGCCATGAGGCACTAATGCTATTCAGAGGAAAGAGAGGATTCTCCATAATCTAAATTTCACTGTCTTGTTTGGAGAAATGAGTCCTGAGAAATCTTTTCAGAAATGGAGAGTAGGGCCCAGGCCTGTATCACAGTTCTGTGCTGTCTCATCACAAAGGGTTCCTAAGAGCAGGGTAGAAGCAAGAAGAAGAGGCTTCACCACACTCCTGCCCCACCCTCCAGTCCAGCATGTCCTCCACCTTCCTAGGCCTTCAAGATCCCTCCTTCCAACTCACCTTCCTGCCCTGCCCCAGGAGGCCTTAATTCATATCCTGTTTCTGCCTGGCACCCAGACATTATCTGCCTCCTTGTAGATCTCTGCTTAGCTCAACAAATACCACACTTTTTGGATTTTGGGTTGTTCCTAAAATTGTTATTTATAGGGATTATTACTTTCAGGTTCTCCTCTCTCTGCAGTTCCTGCTTTCTCACATATTTTCTTTCCTTGAATCAACTCATAGAACTGAATCTGTTCTCTGCTTACTTAGTTTTGTGCATTTTGAATAAAATTACTTCATGATTTTTTTCTAGTTAATTTTATTATCTTCATGTCTCTGGGTCTTGAACAATACAACAAAAATAACTAATTTAAATATACCATTATTCCAAATCCAGAAGAACAGGTATAGAAACTGAAAGAAAACTTCAAGGAAAATTTTGTATGATCTAGTATATTTTCTTCAACATCACTGATTGTACATTTGGAAAAGAATTTTTTTCAGATATTCTGCATATAGACACATGCAGACATAAACCCATTTATTCAAGTATGATATGCATATCAAATATGGTTCCTATGATGTGTGTAGGAATGACTGTTTTGATTTATCAAAGGGGAAACATTGAATCTGGTGGTTTGTTTTATGTCAAATTTTGTAATTTCCTATCCCTTATTTTTCAAGAAATTTTTTCCCCCTTCTCCTTCCTTTCTGAGTCTCTTCCACATATTAGGTAGCCTTGCTGATGCGGATGTCCAGGTGAAGAGTACCACTTACTGGAAAGCTCTCTACTCTGAGCTGCTCTGTTGGCTCTGTTCCTTTAGTATATGCCAATTGGCTAAACTGATGTCGATATGTTTCTGGGTAATATTTGGTAATACTTCATTGCATTTCTTTTCTACTTTCCTGAAAGATTTAAGTTTGTAGTTGTTTTGTAATCTTTGTTTTTGTTATTTCTTTACTGTTGGTCTGAAACAATGAGTTAGAAAGTAGTTCTTTTGCTTTTATCTTTTAGAGGATATTAACTAGGAACCTTTCTTGAACTGGTGGGCTGGACATATTGGTTTATTAATTTTGATACATTACAGTTCTATTTAGATTGATAATTTTTTGTTTTATATGTGCCATATTTGTTTTGCAAGAAATCAATAGGTTTCATTCAGTTTCTTGAATTTAAGAATGTCAAATTGTTGTATTCCTTGGCTATCTTTGTAATGACTATGGAGTCAGTATTGATGCCATCCTTTCAATTTCCAATCTTCATCATTTATATTTATTTTTGGTATATTATCTAGAGAGTCATGGATTATAGTGTTTTTGAAAAAAAAACAACTTATTGTATTCTTTTTTGTGTAGTGCAGAGCATCAAACCCAGTGCCTCACTTTTGCTAGGCAAGTGTTCTACCACTGAGCTACATCCACATCCATAATTTTTACTTGACAAATAATCAAACATATTTATATACCATAATAGGCCTAATATAATGTTTTGATACATTATATCAGGATGATTACTATTTGCTATATATTGCTTCACATACTTATCTATTTGTTAAAAAATTTAAGTGTATGTTGTAACAATTTTGAAATATATAATACAACATTAACTATCATTCCTATATTAATCAACATTTTGTCTCTGTGAATGAACTACCTGACAAGAACAACTTAGAGGAAGAAAGTTTTTTTAGGTTCTACCATCTCCATGCTGGGCCCAGGTAAGGTAGAACATCAGTGGAAGGATATGGCAGAGGAAAGCTGCTCAGCTAATGGCAGAGAAATATCATAGAGAGACAGGCAAAGTGGCACACACCTGTAATCCCAGTGGCTCCACAGGATGAGGCAGTAGGATAGAAGGAGTGCAAGATCAAAGCTGGCCTCAGAAACTTAGCAGTGCCCTAAGTAGCAAAATCTTGTCTCAAAATAAAACATAGAAGTGCTAAGGATGCAGTTCAGTGGTTAAGTGCCCCTGGGTGCAATCCCTGCAAAAAAAAAAAAAAAAAAAAAACATAAAAATAAATGCAGAGAGAGGGAGACAGAGAGACAGAGAGAAAGAGAGAGACACACATACCTACACACCCACAGCCAGACACAAATGTTTTTTAATGTTACATTATGCTCTCAGAAGGAACACATCCAGTGACCTACTTTCTCCAGCCACATCACCTGTCTGTGTTTAGAGACTGTGCTCCATTCTAATTACTAATTCATCTAAAAGAGTAGTCCATATATGTTTGCAGATCTCATAATCCAGTCTTCTCACCCCTCAATATATCTGCATTACCTAACACATGTGCTTCTGGAGGGACATTCCTAGATCCAGACCACAATAACCACCATTGTATACTGGACTTTTAAAAATGACTTCCCCATCCTTTGATTTCCTCCATTTGAATATAATATGTATATGTTCCTTGTTAGTGCTCCTTAGTTTATTTTGCACTTACCCTGCTTGGTGATGGATGACATCACTCACCCTTGGATTAGAATTCAATGTTTTAGTGAATCTGGGCTCCTAAAAGGAGAATCATCAGTTTCATTTTCCCCACTCTGGTGGGACAGGAGTCTGGAGGCAGCTATAACTGGATATTTTTCCCTCTCATGTGGAAGAGTAGTAGGTGCTGGTGTTGAGTGTATCCCTCCTTCCTGGTTGAGAGCTAGAGTAGACTTGAGTCTGGTAGTTCCCTTATGTTGGATGATTTAGGGTGTGACAAAAATTCAGCAGGGTATGTTTTTGTAAAACAGTTTCTCCTAAGGTTGAAACTTTTCAAGAAGATCAGATGCTTTGTTTACCCTATGAGAACCTGGTTGAGATGCTGGAGGTAAAACTCACCAATGTCTGAAGAGCCCTGTGTGACTGGGTCAGCCTTGTTCACACTGAGCTTCCAGCTATTGTTCAATTTTAGTTCAGGTGTTTCTAGTCCAATACTGCTTCCCAAAGATATTTCTGCTAGTGGTTTTCCACTCCAAGAAGTTTTGAATCCATGTATGTGCCTTTAGTTTTCACCAATTTGAGGGAATAGGGAGTTTGTCCTGGGATCCAATTTTTTGATGAATCCAAGAATTGTTTTTTTCTGTTTGTTTAGCTTTTTATATAGTATGGGGTCAGAGTGATTTCTCAGATGCTTACATGGTGGACCTGAAAGAGGCCTGCCAACCTGACTTTTGTATTGTTTATTCCATCTTCTGATCCTCTTAGGCATATTTGGCACATATGAGGGGAGTGTAGTAGACTGCCACAATGATGACCCCAATGAACTGTCCCCAAAAATATCCAGACCTTTGTGTGGGTCCTTGTTGCAATGAGTTCAAGCTTGGAAATAATGATTTGTTTTCTCAAATGAGCCTTTATTGAGTTAATGCAAGAGAGGCTAGAATGGAGCTTGCACATTGACATTGATCTTCTTGAAACAGCTGTCATCAATGGAAGCTCCTTGTGATGCAGTGGAGGATGAATGATCCTCACATCTCTACCATCCAAGACCCCACTCTTCTCACCCTTGCAAGGTCACAGATATGTGTGTGAAGCTATTTTAGACCCTCCAGTTTCAGTCAGCTTATCAATTGTAGATTCATGTATGGCTCAGATAAAACTAGCTCCAGAAACAACAACCAAATCCAAGAACCAAGAATTTTAAAATGTGGTGTTAAGATAACTATGTTACTTATACAACAATAGTAACTGATGCCTCCAACATTGAAAATTTGAGTAGGTTTTAAAATAGTCATGTTAAATATTAGAATCCTTATGATTATTCATGTATTCTCATGTTAAGATTTTACTCTACTTAAATTCTTTTGAAAAATAAGTTGCATTATTTGCATTGTGTTATATCTAAATATTAGATTCCATGGAAATTATGGAGATTGTTTCTATCATAAATTAACATTTCTGGTTCAGTGAGTAGAATATCTTCCAACTCTTTTTATCCTGCTCTGGAATTACTGTGGACCTCAGCATTAAGAGTAAAGGCTGAACACAGAGCTCTGCAGCCTCCTCTTGGGCACCATGAGGAGCCCAGTACAGAAGGAGAAACCCCATACCTACCATGTTGATAGGTATGCTCCAAACCTGTCTGCTGTTATTCCAAGAGCCATCTATTTCAGTAGGGAGGAATGGTGATAAGAAGTAATAAGAACTTACTGTATATGTTATCCTAGGTGATAAATAGTCATTTGCTATATAGAGGTATAGGATACACATATGTGAAATTGCATTACTATGTAATCATTTGGTACTAATAAAATCCAATTTAGAATGTCAAAATAGATCTTTCTCAATAGCCCAGTGTTCACCCTCAGATGTCAGTGTCTTATGATATCTTCCTCATGCACTAGAGTTGGTTGTCCTAGGTTCTGAACTGGAGATAGTTCTATTCTGGGTGCCTTGGCTTATTTTGTCCCCTCTGTCTTTCTCTATTTTTCATTATGGCTTTGTGTTTCTCTCTCTGTTTCTTTCATTTCCTTCTCATGTCTACTGCATTCACTGGTAAAGATATGAACATTCTGAGTTCTGATTGAGAGTTTTCACTAGTGAGTTCCTGGTATATAACACTTTCACCAATGTGTATTTTGTGGCTCCTGCTTTTATAAGAATGTCACTCATTTTACCCCAGCTTGGCTGCAGTCACTCTTTCCCTTTCTCCAGACCTGTATGCCAGCTCTTTAATGTCTTAACCATGGTGCATGGGAAATAGTATTTTAAGAGACCTCCTAAAAATGTCATAAATTGACACAATGGACTATTACTCAGTCATAAAGAAGAATGAAATTATGTCATTTGCTGGTAAATGGATGAAACTGTAGACTATCATGGTAAGTGAAGTAAGCCAAACCCAAAAAACCAAAGGCCAAATGTTCTCTCTGATTTGTGAATATGAACACATAAGGGGAAAGGAGAGAATTTATTTGGATTAGACCAAGGGGATCAAAGGAAGTGAGAGGGGATGGAATGGTAAAAACAGTAAATGAACCAGACATTTCTTTCCTATACTAATTTGGGAATACATGACCAGAGTAACTTCACACCATGTAAAACCACAAGAATGTGAAGTTATGAAGTTATAATCCATGTGTGTGTATAATATGTCACTTATCATGTATAAGTGAAGTGACTACTTATTCTGTCATGTGTAAGTAAAAAGAACATTTTTTTTTTAAAAAATGGTCTTCTGAGAGCCCTGAAAACAATCTCTCCCTGTTCTTCTTCATTGATCTCCTGCAAATCCTTTGTCACTTGGGATCATTTTCCTGGCTGAGTTATCTTTGTATTTGACTGAGTTTTCTCCTAAATGGTGAATTTTTGGGGATATAAAAATGTTTTAAATTTATATATAAGTATAAACAAATGTGTACAAACACAAAAATACACACACATGCATATGTATATTTATGATTGGTGTATTGAACCACATCCAGTTGACCTGTTGAACTACATAATTTGTTGTTTTTAGTCCTTTTCATTTTTTATACTGAGAAATGTCCTGCTAAATTCCTGAGGGTCTTGCAACATTGCTAGGCAAACTTCAAACTTGTGATTCCCCTATCCTTATTCTGTATAGTCACTGGGATTACAAGAGTCCTCCACCACCACTGCACCTGGATGAATTCCTATACTTTAATAATTCAACTCAGCTCTGTACACACCAGTGCCATTTCTCACATGGAACATCTACCTTGTGTGCCTGAATACAATCATCTTGAATACTATCAAATTAATGTTCAATAATTTTCTCTTGAGCTGTTTCAAGCATATCACAATTGGGTTTTTATTGCAATGTGTACATAAAATAAAACTTATCCTTTTAACTGTTCACAGAATATAATTAAATGGCATTAAATAGTTTCACAATGTTTCACACTATGGATATTTTCTATTTCCTGAACTTTTACAGTTTGTCCAAGAGAATTCCCGTACTGTTATAGAAGAATACCCCAGTCCTCCTCTTCTCCCATTGCTGGTAATCTCTACTCCACTTTCTGTCTCTATGGAATTGACTGTTGTAAGGACCTGATATGTGGAATCATACATTTTTTTTGGTTTAACACTTAGAATTTTTCCCACTTCACCCACATTATTACACTTTTAAGAGCTTCATTAATTTTCAAGAGTAAATGAACAACTTGGCATTGATGTGCAACATGTTGCATAATTTTTCATTTGTTTATCTAGGAAATTTTGGGTTGTTTACACCACTTGGCTAATGTGAATAAATGTGCCATTAACATTGGTGTGCAGGTGTTGGTTTTAGTCTCTTTCCAATTCTCTTGGGAATATACCTAGAAGTAGATTTCTCTGATTGTGTAATAATTTCACATTCAATATTTGGAGGAACAATCATACTGTTTTGCATAGTAGTTGCATAAATTCCCACCAAAAAATTGTTAGGAATTCATTTTCTCCATATCAACATCTATTTCCCATTTATTTTAAAATATCTATTGTAATGCATGTAATGTGATACCATAGAGTGAATGATTTGCTTTTCCTCATGGCAGTTCTATTTTTCCTATGATTATTGACTATTTGTACATCTTCTATGGGAAAATCCCTATTGCTTGTTGTTCTTTGTCCATTATCAAATTGGGATGCTTGCTTGATGAGTTATAGGATCTCAATAATAATTCTTCATCAAATTTGAATTGTAAATGTTTTCTCTCATTCTGTAGATTGTCTTATTTATTTAATTTTACTTTTAACTGGTTCATTAGGTACATTTGACTTGCCATAAACTGAACATGCAGAACATATTTGTTATTAAATCTGTTTTTTTGTGTTTTATATTACCTCTTAAGCACTTCTCCATATATAGTTCTACCATGATATTATATTCAAAATGTTGTGTAATGGATCTCTACAACATTTCATCTTGCAAAATTAAAACCTTTCTCAAGAAATACAATCTCCTTTGGCTCTGTGCATGGTTTTCTTTACTTAGCTAATGCTTTTTTCTACAACCTTTTGCAACTGGGCTTGCTAAGCAAGTTTACATTAAATTGTTGGAAAGGTAGTGAACATTCCAGGTTTGGCCTCTGGGATATCTACAGACTCCAATCATCTGTCATGGCATGGTGACGCATAACCATGATCTGTTCTCATTCTCTACTGATGTTATCTGTTTCCATTATATCAATGACATTCTGCTAGCAGGACAAGATCATCCTGTGTAAAGGATGTAGTAGAACAGTTCATTTATATACTAGGAGATGAGCTTTCAACCTCAACAGAATCCATGGTGCCATGAAATTTGTGGGGGCAGTCAGGTCAGGTAAGAAACATTTGATTCCATGCATGTCAATAGATAATGTGACCACATTTATCATCACCCATGATGTGAAGAAAGTAGAAGGGTCTTCAGAACCTTGGATCATTAGCATCCTTTCCCTCCTCATCCCACTCAATATCCATGCCCACTACTAGACTGATGAAGAAGGGAGACAAATGGAACTAGGATGCTCCCCAGCAGACAGTATTTGAAAAAGCAGACTTGATAGCCCAGGTACAATCTCTGGGCACCTTTCTACCAGGGCTGCCAATGTGGAAAACTGTCACCTGTAACATGTCCAACAATGACATGAACTTATCTTTCTGAAAAGAACAACAAGAATGTAACATGCGTTTTGAGAATTTTTTCCATAGGTATGGAAAGGAACTGAAACTAGTAGATACAGCCCTTTGTAACAGCAGTTCTTAAGCGTGTGAAATGTCATAGCGTGTGTGACCCACTGTCCATAACTTTACTGAACATAAGGTGAACTGGCATACCTACATAAGTGAGTTGACAACTTATTTGACCACCATCAGTTTCCTATAGCATACAGTCCTAAATAAGTGACAGCAATGTAGAGTATTACAACAATGTAGAGTTCTCACCAACAGCTTGTTGAAGAGGTGACTTTACCTATTCCTTACCACCCCAGGTGGCTATCCCAGTACAATTGATCTCACAAGCCTAAGGAGGAGTATCACCCTAACTGAAAATTGTTGGTGTGAGAGATGGGTTGAGCATGGGTGAAGACAAGTATGTGAACTCATTTTGCAATACAATCTGCCAGCATATCGACGCCTTTTGTGAGTGCAGATTGCTCACTGACAGGCATCTATCATCCACCATTTGCCTGCCTCTTGCCTGTCCATCGCCTGCCTTACACCTATCCATCACCCAGCATACAAGGTTCGCCTCCCAATCGTCCAATAACAGTCAGCAAACTGATCACCAACCACCAGTGGAGCACCAACTGCCTGCTGCAGCCTGGAAGTTCACTGTTACAGTACCTGCAGGTTTGATTACACATGGCTGCCACCATTTTGAGAAAACAGTCAGGCCCAGTAAGACCCCTGGCTGGACTGACTGAGCCCCATCTCCAGGATACCACAGCCCAACCGATCACTCCCTGCATCTTGGGCCCTCACATCGAATGAATGCTCCCTGCCACCAGGAACCCCAGGCCAACTGACTGTGCCCTATCACCAGGACCCCAGAACGACTGATTGCACCTGGCCTCTAGGATCCCACAACCACACCAAACACACCAGACCTCCAGGACCCATGCTGGACCAACTGCATCCCGCCTCCAGGACCTCCAGTTTACCACGTCCACCCCTGAGCTTCAGCTCCCCATTTGTCAACACATTTCAAAGCCAGAGCAGCCATCTTGCATAATCCTGGAAGCCTTAGCTCCAATCTTTGTGTGGGGCAAATCCAATCCTGTGGTGCCTGCTGGAGGTTTGAAACTCATTGTCAGGTACCTCTCATGCATCAGGCTACTGAACACTGGGAAGTTTCATTAGTATATGACTGTTATACAGTAGATTTTCTTTTACCTCCTTTTTAAAAATATAAGTTTTTATTTCTTTACTTTTCTTGCTCTCTTTTCCTTTTGTTTACCTTTTCTCTCAGAGTCTTTTTCCCTTTTTTTGCATGCTAACATTCAATTTCTTTTGATTACACTCTCACCCATTCTGTTTTCTACAACTTCTGTATATTCTTTTCTTATCCCATTAACGGCCACATTCTACATCCCTCTGCATCCTCTTTGTCCTCCATTAGAAACTTCAGACCTTATTGCAAACCTGTTTGTTATACAGAAGATAATATTCCAACTCATTTTGTTTATTATGACAATTTTGTTATTGTCTGCCTAGGGGCTATTTGTTCTAGGATTGCATAGTGCCTGATTTGGGCACTGCTAATATTGATCTCTCCTTAAAGGAAGGGTTTTGGAAACCTATAGGGCCCTATAAGCCTTATAGGGGAAAATCTGCAATAACCCAGATCTGCACTGCTAGAGGGGAAGATACATGAACAACATGAAAAAATAAGTGAAGAAAATGATCCAAAAAAACTAGATTCTATATTAATAGAATCCAAAGACAGTATGTTAGAAGAAATGTCAGTAAAGAACTTCAGATTATACCAGAGTAAGATGATTCATGAAGCAAAGGATGAGATAAGAGAGCAAATGCAGGCAATGAAATAAGCTGAAAGAGCACCTGCAGGAAGCAAAAGATCATTTCAACAAAGAGATAGAGATTTTCCAAAAAAAAAAAAAACAAAAAAACAAATGAAAATCCTTGAAATGAAGGACACAATAAACCAAATAAAAAGCTCAAAAAAATTGAAACAAAAGAAACAATTGGAAAAATTAACAAAATAGATGTTTCTTTGAAAAAATAAACAAAATTAATAACCCCTTAGCCACACTAACAAAGAAAAGAGGGAGAAAATTCAAATTACTAAAATTTGAATGAACAAGGAAATATCACAACAGACATGAGTGAAATACAAACCATAATTAGAAACTATGTTGAAAATCTATACTTGAACAAAACAGAAAATATCATTTCAACAAAGAGATAGAGATTCTGAAAAAAAGAAAAAAAGAAACAGAAATCCTTGAAATGAAGGAGACAATAAACCAAATAAAAAACTCAATGAAAAGCATCACCAAAAGAATAGACCATTTGAAAGCAGAACCTCAGACAATGAAGACAAAATATTTAATCTTGAAAATAAAGTTGCCCAAAAAGAGAAGATGGTAAGAAATCAAGAACAGAATCTCCAAGAACTATGGGACATCATGAAAACACCAAGTTTAAGAATTATTGGGACTGAGGAAGGTACAGAGATACAAACCAATGAAATGAACAACCTATTCAATGAAATAATATCAGAAAATTTCCTAAGTCTAAAGAATGAAATGGAAAATCAAACCAAGAGGCTTCCAGAACACCAAATGCACAGAATTACAACAGATCCACACCAAGGTGCATTATAATGAAAATGCCTAACATTCAAAATAAAGATAGGATTTTGAAGGCCACAAGAGAAAAGCATCAGATTACATTTAGGGTGAGACCAATACAGATAGCAGCTGACTTCTCAACCCAGACTCTAAAAGCTAGAAGGACCTGGACCAACATATTTCAAGCTCTGAAAGAACATGGTTGCCAACCAAGAATACTATACCCAGCAAAACTAACCTTCATAATTGAAGATGAAATAAAATCCTTCCATGAAAAACAAAAGTTAAAAGAATTTATAAATAGAAAGCCTGCACTACAGAATGTTCTCAACAAAATATTCCATGAGGAGGAAATGAAAAACAACAATGTAGGTCAACAAAAGGAGGAACTACCTTAGAGAAAAACCACTCAAAGGAGAAACCAAGCCAACTTAAAAACCAAAAATAAGCTAAATGACTGGGAATACAAATCATATCTCAATAATAACCCTGTATGTTAATGGCCTAAACTCATCAATCAAAAGACATAGACTGGCAGAATGGATTAAAAAGAAAGACCCAACAATATGTTGCCTGCTAGACACTCATCTCATAGAAAAAGACATCCACAGATTAAAGGTGAAAGGAAGGGAAAAAACCTCCCATGAACATGGACTCAGTAAAAAATCGGGGTTTTCCATCCTTATATCAGATAAAGTGGACTTCAAGCTGAAGGTATTCAGAAGGGATAAATGACATTTAATACTGCTTAAGAGAACCATAAATCAGGAAGACATAACAATAATAAATATTTATTTATGCCCCAGAAAATAGTGCATCCCTGTATATCAAACAAATTGTTCTCAATTTCAGGAATCACATAGACCACAACACAATAATTCTGGGTGACTTTAATGCACCGCTGTCACCACTACAGAGATCTTCCAAATAAAATCCAACCAAAGAAACCATAGAACTGAATAACACAATCAATTACCTAGACTTAATAGACATGTATAGAATATTCCATCCATCAACAAACGGATTCAATTTCTTCTCAGTAGCATATGGAACCTTCTTGAAAATAAACCATATGTTTTGCCACAAAGCAGCCCTTAGGAAACACAAAATATTATAGATACTGCCTTGAGTTCTATCAGATCATAATGGACTGAGGGCATAAATCAATGACAAAATAAAAAACAGAAATTACTCCAACACCTGGAGACTATATAATATGCTATTGAATGAAACATGGATAACAAAAAATATCAGGGAGGAGATTAAAAATTCTTAGAGGTCAATGAGAATGATGATACAACATATCAAAATCTCTGGGACAGTATGAAAGCGGTCCTGAGAGGAAAATTCATTGCATGGAGTGCATTCCAGAAAAGAATGAAAAGTCAACAACTAAATGACCTAACATTATAGCTCAAAGTCCTAGAAAAAGAATAACAGAATAACAGCAAAGGTAGTAGAAGACAGGAAATAATTAAAATCAGAGCTGAAATCAATGAAATTGAAACAAAAGAAACTATCCAAAAAATTGACAAAACAAAAAGTTTGTTCTTTGAGAAAGTAAACAAAATAGACAAACCCTTAGCCACACTAACAAAGAGAAGGAGAGAGAAGACTCAAATTACTAAAATACATGATGAAAAAGGAAACATCATGACAGACACCACTGAGATACAGAACATAATGAGAAACTACTTCAAAAATCTGTATTCCAACAAATTGGAAACTACCAAAGACACTGACAAATTTCTAGAGACATATGCTCCTCACAAACTGAACCAGGAGGACATACACAATTTATACAGGTCAATATCAAGCAATGAAATTGAAGAAGCCATTAAAAATCTGCCACCCAAGAAAAGCCCAGGACCAGATGGATTCTCAGCTGAGTTGTACAAAACCTTCGATGAATAACTCATTACAATACTTCTCAAAGTATTCCAGGAAATAGAAAAGGAGTGTATCCTACCAAAATCATTCTATGAAGCTAATATCACCCTCATACCCAAACCAGGAAAAGACACATCAAGGAAAGAAAATTTTAGACCAATATCCTTGATGAATATAGATGCAAAGATCCTTAACAAAATATTGGCAAACCGTTTCCAAAAAGCATATTAAGAAAATCATGCACCACGATCAAGTGGGGTTCATCCCTGGAATTCAAGGATGGTTCAACATTTGTAAATGAATAAATGTATCCATCATGTCAATAGACTAAAGGAATTAGAATCATATGGTTATTTCAATTGATGCAGAAAAAGCAATCAATAAAATACAACACCCTTTATGCTCAAAACACTAGAAAAAATAGGGATAGTAGGAACATACTTGAACATTGTAAAGGCTACTTATGCTAAGCCCATGGCCAACATCATTCTTAATAGAGAAAATTGAAACCATTTCCTTTAAAAATGGGAATAAGACAGGGATGTCCTCTTTCACCACTTCTATACAACATTGTTCTCGAAACTCTAGCCAGAGCTATTAGGAAGACTAAAGAAATTAAAGGGATACGAATAGGAAAAGAGGAACTTAAACTGTCACTATTTGCTGATGACATGATTCTATATTTAGAGGATCCAAAAAACTCCTCCAGAAAACTTCTAGACCTCATCAATGAATTCAACAAAATAGCAGGCTATAAAATCAACACGCACAAATCTAAAGCAATTTTATATGTAGGCAAAAAAACAGCTGAAAGGGAATTGAGGAAAACAACTCCATTTGAAATAGTCTCAAAAAAATAAAATACTTGGGAATCAATCTAACCAAGGAAGTAAAAGATCTCTACAATGAAAACTACAAAATACGAGGAAAGAATTGGTGTAAGACCTTAGAAGATGGAAAGATCTCCCATGTTCTTGGATAGGCAACATTAATATGGTCAAAATGACCATACTACCATGGTGTACCTTATGGAAATATAGCAAGCTGTCATGAACTTCATCATGAAGAATAAGAATCCCAGAATAGCTAAAGCAATCCTGAGCAGGAAGAATGAAACAAGGGGTATTGCAATACCAGAACTTCAACTATACTACAAAGCAATAGTAACAAAAATGACATGGTATTGGCACCAAAACAGACTGGTAGATCAGTGGTACAGAATAGAGCACATGGACACAAACCCAAATAAATACAATTTTCTCATACTAGACAAAGGTGCCAAAAATATGAAATGGAGAAAACATAGCCTCTTCAACAAATGGTGCTGGGAAACCTGGAAATCCATATGCAACAGAATGAAACTTAACCCCTAACTCTCACACTGCACATAAATCAACTCACAATGGATCAAGGATCTGGAAATCAGACCAAAGACCCTGCATCTTATAGTAGAAAAAGTAGGTCCAAATCTTCACCTTGTTGGATGAGGATCAGACTTCCTTAACAGGACTCCTACAGCACAAGAAATAAAAGCAAGAATCAATAACTGGGGTAGATTCAAACTAAATAGCTTTCTCTCAGCAATGGAAACCATCAGCAATGTGAAGAGAGAGTCTACAGAGTGTGAGAATATCTTTGCCACTCATACTTCAGATAGGGCACTAATTTCCAGAATATATAAAGAACTCAAACTCTACATGAAGAATACAAAAAAATGAATCAACAAATGAGCTAAGGATATGAACAGACACTTCACAGATCTATAAGCAATCAACAAACATATGAAAAAGTGTTCACCATCTTTAGTAATAAGAGAAATGCAAATCAAAATTACACTAAGATTCCATCTCACCCCAATTAGAATGGCGATTATCAAAAATACAAGCACAATAGGTGTTGGAGAGGATGTGGGGGAAAAGGGACACTCATACATTGCTGGTGGGGCTTCAAATTAGTGCAGCCACTCTGGAAAGCAGTGTGGAGATTCCTTAGAAAACTTTGAATGAGCCTTCCATTTGACCCTGGTATTCCACTCCTCGGCCTATACCCAAAGTACTTAAAATAAGCATACTACAGAGTTACAGCCACATCAATATTCATAGCTGCTCACTTCACAATAGCCAGACTGTGGATCCAACCTAGATGCCCTTCAATTGATGAATGGATAAAGAAACTGTGGTATATATATACAATGGAATATTACTCAGCTATAAAGAAGAATAAAATTATGGCATTTGCAGGCAAATGGATGAAATTGGAGAATATCATGTTATGTGAGATAAGCCAATCTCAAAAATCCAAAAGATGAATGATCTCACTGATAAGCGGATGATGACACATAATAGGGGTGGGAGGGGTGCAAGAATGGAGGAAGGAGGGACTGTATAAGAGGAAAAGAGAGGTGGGAGGGGTGGGGGGATGGAAACAATAACAGATTGAATCAAACATCATTACTCTATGTAAATGTATGAATATGCAAATGGTATGCTGTTACTCCATGTACAAACAGAAACAACATGTATCCTATTTGTTTACAATAAAAATAAATTTTAAAAAAATGTAATGGAACTGGGCTAAAGAGGCAGAATTTTTTCTAAAATATCATGACTTGTTCTTGGTCACATCCCAGTGACAGGTGTGCTCATACCCCCAGCCTGTCCTCTAAGGGACATGCCGGAACAAATACACTGAACTGTCCAACTAGTGTGGGATTGGCAGATTGATCATACTGTCATTTTGCCTGCTAATAAAGGACACAAATATGCCTTAACCTGTGTACCTTTCCCTAGGAAGAGACCTATTCAATCCACCACTTTCAAAGGTCTTGTGATGGTAATGTAATGATGGATATGCACACTGTGTTTTCAGTGTCAGGACCCCCATTTCCCAGACCATGTGATAAGCATTGGTCCCAAGGACATGATGAGTCATGAAACTTCTGTCTGCCATATAACCCTAAGGTAGCAAGCAGGTTTGGTAGAGAGAGAAAGTCTTCTTTAAGCATTGGATATTGGCCATATTAGGAAAACCCACCTTGTCCAGCTGGACTGGAATCTTTAGAGAAATATATGTATAATATGCCAAAATACACTTTACCGTGAAGTATTTCTCAAAAGAAAAAATAACAAAAGAAATGTTATTAAATTTAAATGGTCATAAGTCTGGGATGCTTGTCCAATGATCACCTGGGAACCATGGCCCCTGCCCCAACCATGCATGTCCAAGTTGTGCATCCAGATGGTATACTCCCAGAGTTGATACAAAGACAAAGAGCTCTGCTGTTTTGCACCCAGTAAGCATTAAATCCAGGGTAGGGGACAATTTATTGCCAGATCATGTGACTTGGTCCCCAGAGATGGGTTGACTATTTCTTGGCACAGTTTGAGGAATCTTCATTCCTCCTAACTCGATCCCTGGGAGACTTGTTAGGCTCTGGACTTGTGATCATGTCCTAATGGTTAATGAAAACATTCAGGGAAGTGAACTTAGTCTCCTAATATGGCATTTCATTCACAATATATTTTTTATTTTTATTTTGTTTATTTTTTTTAGTTGTGTATTGACACACTGCCTTTAGTTTATTTATTTGGAAGAATAACAACCCAGCATAGCTAAAGCAATCCTTAACAGATAGAGTGAAGCAGTTGGTATCACAATACTAGACCTTCAATTATACTACAGAGTAATAGTAACAAAACCAGCATGGTAATGGCACCATTTCCCATGTGAACCAGGAGTGATCACTTCTTAAGCCTTAGTTCAAACTTATGCAGATTTGAAAGATTGGAAATTACATAAAACACTTATATGATCTGATATTAAGGTAGAAATCATTAAGAGAAAGATAACATTGAATTCCTTAAACACATTAACCAGTTCAATTCTCATAGTCCATGGGTCTAAGTGAAATGCTCATGGAAATTTAGAAATATTTTGAAGTAAATATAATATCAAACTCAGGATTATAGATGAAAGCAGTGCTTAGGAGAAAATTTTTTGCACTGAAATGCCCACATTACAAAAAAGAAATCTAAATATAAAGACAACTCAAGAAAGATACCTGAATTAAGTAATAAAATGATAACACAAAAAAGATTGCCAATCATGTTCACTTCAGGAAAACAGACAATGAGAACCAAAAAAATTACGCCCATGCATGCAGAAAGAAGCAGAAAAGAACAGATACATAGAATTGGAAACAGCAGAGAAATATCAATGCAACCAAGAGGCACTTCTTTTAAAATAGCAATATACTGATAAATCTCTAAAAAGACAAGAAAAAAATACCAGAAAGACCATACAATAATGTGAAGGAAAAGCTGTCATGGTTCAGATATGAGGAGTCCTGCAAAACTCATGTGTTTGACAATGAAGTTTTAGAGGAAAAGTTTGGGTCATGAGAGCCTTAATGTAATCAGTGTATTAATCCCCTGATAGGGACTCAGGTGGCATCTCCTTTGGAGGACAGACTTGGAAGTGCCAGTCCTTCCTCAGGAATTTCCTACTCCACCTAGAGAATGAAGGGGCCATCTCTCTCTTGCAGCCCTTGCTGGGGTTGTTTGAGGCAGGAAAGGGCATCAGGAATCCCTCCCCTCTTCAGCCTCAAGTTGGAAGAGGTTGAATGTAAGGTGCTTCCAGTTCTAGAGAAGTGCAGGCTGCCTCTCAGGTTTTGAGAGATGCACAGGCTTGGACATATGTTATTTATCAGTACTCAGATTTTAGGGTGGTGAGATAACTGAGAAGCATCCAGCAGGTGAGATGCAGTCATGCTTTTCATGGCACCTCAGTGACTGTGACCACCTGTCCCAATATGTGAATCAAAGAGACAAGCAATGGTGAAGGCCTGGAAAGGAGTTTTAATCAGTGTGGCCACACCATGAAGATCAGGGGTAGGGATACAGTGACCAAAGATCTGCTTCAAGGCATTGACAGAAACCTTGAGGTTTTACAGAAAAGGCTGCAAAGTCAAGTGTGCAGGGTTTGAATGGGGGTTTTCATAGCTTATAGGGTAGTCCACCTTGTCAGGCTATGTTGTGATTGGTCATTACTCTCAGAACTGGTTCTGTGAGGTGGCTCTGGAGAAGGCCTTATCAGATAAGGTGAGCCATCAGTACACATGGCATAAGTGCTCCAGCTTACTGTGGCAGCCTCAGTTCCAATGGGGGGGGGTAATTGTTCCCATTTAGTGAAATGATCTGTCTGTGAGGCTCTGCTGCTCCTAGAACCTAAACTGAGTGCCAGTGTAGGACAGTGACAGGAGACTTGTAGGAGCCACTGAATGGGTCTGGAACAGGAGATTATAAAATCTGGCAGTTGAATGTCCCTGACAATCTCAAAACTTACTCTTATATTGATGTCCTCAGTTGTCAAGTGGGACAAGATAGGTTAGCTAAATTTAAGACTCATAAACCTTGTAGTTTTTGTACAGAACTGAATAGGGATGTGGTCCAAAGTGTCACATGATAAAAACCAAATTGAAATTAGAGATGGCAAATTTTATACTGCTTGAAGTTACTGTTTGGGCAGTGAAAGGCCTGTGTAAAGAGTGCTTTTAGCAAAAGTGGTATCTAATTCTCTGTTATAATTACCCACATACCCATCTTTGTATAAATGCATGATTTCATTTCTCCATGGTAAATATCTAGGAATAGGATAGTGAACAATATGGTAATTCCATGCTTACATTTTAGAGAAATTGCTGAACTGTTTAAGAAAGTATTTGTACCATTTTATCCTGACAGCAAAGTGTAAGAGTTTTATTCCTCTGTATTCTTATCATGAGTCTGTATTGTCAGGTCTTTTTAATTTGATCTATTTCAATAAGTACCATACGTGAACATCTTTTATTATGGTATTCATTTGCATTTCCTTATTGACTGAGAGGGTTTTATGTGCTTAATGACCATTCATATGCTTTCTTTTAAAATTTGTTTATCTATTTAGTTGGGCACAGTGGCATATGCTATAATGCCAGCAGTTCAGGAGGCAGGAGTATCATGAGTTCAAAGCCACCCTCAGCAAAAGTCAGGCACACTAATGATCTCAGTGAGACCCTGTCTTCAAATAAAATACAAAATAGGGCTGGGGATGTGGTCCATGTTCATGTGCCCCAAAGTTCAATCCCAAGTACCCTTCCCTCCTAAATTTAGGTCTGTTTAAATAATACACCTAATTTTTAATTAGAATTTTTTGTTTCTACAAAATGGTAAGTTTGCTTTGTACATGTAGATATGAGTTCATTGTCAGGTATCTGTATTGTGAGATGTTTCCTCCAGTTACTGGCTTACATTTTACATTCCTAGTATAGGCTTTTTTTTATTTTGCATTCTCAAGCTAGATTTATTCAATACATTTTCATCACTACATAAAAAAGTACAAACCCAACCTTATCTAAACTGCTGCTATGTAACAGAACTCAAACAAAGTTTATAGTACTGACTATACAATAAGAGAGAGGAAATATTAAGTACATATCTCCAAGGTATCCTGCAGGACCACCATGATGGCAGTCATGATCTTGCAGAGATGGCTCAAAATGTGCTCACCAATTTCAGAGAATAAGGGAAATGTGGGGCAGGGGTGTGTGGGAAGGTGTAGAAAGACAGAAACATTTGTAGCATCTAACAGGTGGGGGCAACCCTAGATGTTGGAAGAATATTCAAGCAGCAGGGAAAAGACTAGGCTTAAAAGGAATGGGGCTTGGTCCCCTTCCTGTGGACATAGCTCAGCAACAGAAAGAGTGTAACCAAGAGTGCCAGACAGACTCAAGTCATCTATGAAGAGTCTGGGTCACACTGCCACCTGGAAGCTTGCTGGTCCCTGTGAGCTCTGTCACTGGGAAGACAGTAATGGGTGAGATTTCTAATGGGAAACCTGCAGGGCACCTCAATGGGCACATTCCTGAACCATCAACACTTCTGCAGCTAGAACCTGCCTGCAGAAGAAAGGCCTCAACTGCTGCCTTTTAAGCCAGCACAAGTGAAGGGTCCTTTCCTGCCAACACACCTTTAGCTAGGAAAGTGACAGCACTGAGCTGGGTGGAACATAAGGTATACATGAGTTTTGGTGGGTCTGTTTATCTGGAGCAGTTAGAATGGAGCAGTTTCTGTGATGGCAGTGTCTTGCAGAGCAGGACTGTCTGCTCATGGGGGACCTGTGTCTTGTAAATTGGATCTCCTCCTCCTCTGTGGGGGCAACCTATGCCATATAGGAGGTGGCAGCAGCATTCTCCTTGGAGGGCTGAATCACTGGGGTGGTGGGTGGCCTAGACCAGGGGGCCAACACAGCAGTAGCAGTGACCTCTTGGCCATCCATTTGTCCTCCATCCATGTGCTTCAGTGGCTTCTCAGCTTTATCTGATTCTCTAACTCCATACATGCATAGCCTTTGGATAGATGAGGATGCACCCTTTCTACAGGCATGTCAATCTTTTTAATTTTGCAAAGGTGGAAAATATCTCCATGTTATTATCCTTGGTCACATTCCTGGTGAGGCTTCCAACATGCACTTTTGGGTTTAGGGGAAGGGCTCTGATTTGACTTTGGGGTTTAGGGGAAGGGCTCTGGTTTGACTTTTGAGCAGGATCACCACTTTTGCCATGTCTACACCAAGAAGGGCTGGGAGATCCACAGGAGCTGCTGGAATGGGAGCAGCAGGATGTGCTGGAGCTTCCCCAGCACCTGGTTGCAGAGGAGGTGTTGGAGACACTGCTGGAGACTGTGCTGCTGCTGGATCCTGAGCTGAAAGTGAAACTGAACAGAGACTTGGTACTGCTGCTGCTTCCACTGGAAGCCCTGAAACTCTTTCAAGGCTTATCCCTGCCATCATCCTTCTCACTCATGTCCTTGGTGGTTTCTTTGACTTTAGAGCATTCCTTGATTTTGGTTGGAGGTGGATCCCTAGTGCTGGACATTTTATTTTATTTATTTTTTTACTTCTATCAAGATCATCTTTTTCACTCCTGATAAATCCATTCTCCCCTTCAGGAGTTCAGAGCAGCAATGGCAGCCTCACTTACCTCAACTCTCACTTCTAACTTGAGTCTGAGAAAGGATCCCTGATGGGTTGCCAATTACACTAAAGAGCAGCAACTTCTAGCTGCCACTACCTCCTCCTGCTCTCCTCAGCTGCTCCCTCATGGTGTATTCTTAAATTATTTTAATATATATTTATTTATTTTGTTTTTGCTAATAGATAGCATTCATTTTTTTCTCTCACAAGTCACTTCCTACCACAACCAAGTTCATGAGGACATTTTCCTGTTTCATCATGTGAACTTTATAGTTCTAGATTAGATTATGGTCATAGATTAAATTTAGACCTGTCAGACATTTGAATTAATTTTTGTGTGTTCTGTTATTTTTCTGCTGATGCTGTAACACATGATAACACACAAGGTGGCTCCTTACAACAGACATTTACAATCTCACAGTTACAGTGGCCCAAAACCTTAATCAAGGTGTTTTCAGGTCCCTGCTTCCTCAGCCAGCTCTGAGGGCCAATCCTCTCAACCTCTTTCAGCTGCTGAGCTGCAGGCATTCTGGGCATATGGAAGCATAACCATAGGCTTCCCTCACATCTTTCCTTGGCTATCTCCTGTGTTTCTCCTCTTTCATCTGTATTTCCCCCTCATTGTGTAAAGATGTTTGTTATTGAATATAGAGATTTCCCAACAAACCCAGGACAATCTCATTTGATGATTTTATTGTCTTTGTGATGTTCCCTTAACCAAGCATGTTGTCTTTTCTTACAGATACCTGTACAGGTTAATTGGAGTCCAGCTATAAGGCTTAAGGGGAGAGATAATAAAGGGGCAAGCATACAAGATGGGAAAGAGTGAAAAGTGGCTTCCATGGGAAACCAGTCCTTTTTATTATCTATTTCAGGGTCTTATCATGTTACCTAGGTTACATATTACAGTTAGCTTTGTGCGTGTGCAGATCACATATCTTGCTTACATCTAAGAATCCACAACTACCAAAGGTTATTATAACAAAATAATGTCTCCTGACCTCAAATACAGAGGATTTGCAGAGTGTCTCTAAGGCATTCAAACAGAGCACCCTTTATCCTGAGGAGTGTGCTCAACTGAAGGATTTTCACTCCTCTGTACATTGACTGACCTGAAATCCATGCAGATGCTGGAGCCTGTGACTTAGATGTCCATCTTGGTGGAACACAATCCAACCTCTTACACATGATGTGAGATGAAATTTTGAGGTCATTATTTTTCCATTTGGATAGTAACTTCTATTGTTCTGTTGAAAAACCATTCATTTCCCATTAAATCATCTTAGAATCTTTTTTGAAAGTCAGATGACCATTTGTATGTGGATCTGTTTCTGAACTGTCTCTTTACCTCCACTGGTCTGTATGCCAGGCTTCATGCTGATATCCTACGACTGATTACTCTAGCTTTCATTATCCTTTCATCCCTGAGATCAGGTAATATAAATCCTTAGGTCTTCCACAAAAATTGTTTTGGCCATTCTAGGTCATTTGAAGTTCCCCATACATTTTACAATCAGCTTGTTAATTTCTACAAAGAAATAAAAAAAGTCTTCTTGGATTTTGATCAAGACTGTATTAGATTTATATGTCCATTTGGGTAGAAAGGACAGAAAGATATCCTTGGTCTCAGGAATTTCAGTTTAACAGTAACTACTGACCAAACATTTTTCCTCTAGTTGAAGAAATTAGTGATATGAAGATTAAATGAAATCATCCAA
This sequence comes from Sciurus carolinensis, assembly GCF_902686445.1. Classification (NCBI taxonomy): domain Eukaryota; kingdom Metazoa; phylum Chordata; class Mammalia; order Rodentia; family Sciuridae; genus Sciurus; species Sciurus carolinensis. The sequence continues at coordinate 1,942,025 of NW_025920141.1, forward strand.
TAAGCTGTTGGGGTCAGGTGAGGATTCAGTTGTAGAACATCCTGGCTGCACACAAGGGTGTTGTTCCAAATCTCTGTCCAGGGGAGGGTAAAGAAGGGCTGCATCCTGGCTGGTTGGGTAAACAAAGGTGGCTGATTCTTAGAGAATAGGGTCTCCAGGCAGTGGAAAATCGAGAAGATGAGAGATAGGGAGAGTTTCCTAATGTGAGCTGGTTCACATGAGAAGGAAAAGGTTCGTGGGTTGATGGGACATGAGTCACGTGAGAGGATGAGTGGACTTGGTTCTTCACAGAGAAGTTGGAAGACCATGTCCTTGTTGATTCTGGGGAGGCCCCAGGAATGAGATGTCTCCCACAAGAAGGGCTGTGTGTAGGCTGTCAATTATTTTTTCTCAACATATGGAATATATAAAAAACTCAAAACTACTTAAAACAAATAAACCCATAAAGTGGGAAAATGATCTGAATAAACACTTACTTGAAGAAATACAAATTACCGATCCAAGATGGCGGATTAGAGGGAGGCTGCGTTCCTTGTCGCTCCGTAACTCTGGTTTCAAGCAGAGGATATCTGTTTCTTGGTGAGACAGTTTTTGCTGCTTATCAATTCCCTGGTGTTTACCCATTTGTCTGCTGTGATGACCTGCAGTCTACCAGCATATCAACACCTTTTTTGAGTGCAGATTGCTCACTGTCAGGCACCTATCATTCACCAATTGCCTGCCTCTGGCTGGTCCATTGCCTGCCTTACACCTATCCATCACCCAACGCACAAGGTTCACCTCCCAATCATCCAAAAACAGTCAGCAAACTGATCACCGACTGCCCGTAGAGCAGCAGCTGCCTGCTGTTGCTTGGAAGTTCTCTGTCACAGTACCTGCAGGTTTGATTACATGTGGCTGATGTCATTTTGACACAACAGCCAGGCCCTGTAGGACCTGTTGCCAGACTGTCTGAGCCCTGTCTCCAGGATCCCTCTGCCTGACTGATCACTCCTTGCCTCTGGGGCCCTCACATCGACTGAATGCTCCCTGCCACCAGGACCCCCAGACCAACAGACTGTGCCATATCACCAGTACCACACCAGCCTCCAGGATTCCACAAACACACCAAACACACCGGACCTCCAGTACCCATACCTGACCAACTGCATCCCGCCTCCAGGACCTCCAGCTGACCACGTCCACACCCTGAGCTGCAGTTCCCCAATGCCAACACATTTCAAAGGCAGAGCAGACATCTTGCATAATCCTGGAAGCTGTAGCTCTGATCTTTAGGTGGGAAAAATCCCATCCTGAGATGCCAGCTGGAGGCTTGAAGCTCATTGTCAGGTACCTCTCATGCATCAGGCTACTGAACACTGGGAGGTTTCATTAATATATTACTGTTATACTGTAGATTTTCTTTTTTCTCCTTATTGAAAAATTTAAGTTTTTATTTCTCTACTTTTCTTGCTCTCTTTTCCTTTTGTATACCTGTTCCCACAGAGTCTCTTTCTCTCTTTTTTGCATGCTAACATCCAATTTCTTTTGATTACACTCTCACACTTTCTATTATCTAGAACTTCTGTATATTCTTTTCTTATCCCATTAACAGCCACATTCTACATCTCTCTGCATCCTCTTTGTCCTCCATTAGAAACTGCATACCTTATTGCAAATCTGTTTGTTTTATTGAAGATAATATTTTAACTCATTCTGTTTATTATGACAAATTTGTTATTGTCCTCATGGGGGCTATTTGTTCTAGGATTGCATAGTGTCTGAATTGGGCACTGCTAATATTGATCTCCCCTTAAAGAAAGGGTTTTGGAAACCTATAGGGGCACTATAATCCTATAGGGGGAAATCTGCAATACCCCAGATCTGCACTGCTAGAGTGGAAAATACATGAACAACATGAAAAAACAAGGGAAGAAGATGATCAAAACAAATCTAGATTCTATATTAATAGAATTCAATGACAGTATGTTAGAAGAAGTGTGAGGAAAGGACTTCAGTTTATACATGATTAAGATGATTCATGAAGAAAAGAATGAGATAAGAGAGCAAATGCAGGCAATGAATGATAATACCTATAAGCTGAAAGAGCACCTGCAGGAAGCAAAAGATCATTTCAACAAAGAGATAGATATTCTCAAAAAAAAAAAATACTTGAAATGAAGGAAACAATAAACCACATAAAAAACTCAAAGGAAAGCATCACCAAAAGAAAAGACCACTTGGAAGACAAAACCTCAGACAATGAAGACAAAATATTTAATCTTGAAAATAAAGTTGCCCAACAGAGAAGATGGTAAGAAATCATGAACAGAATCTCCAAGAACTATGGAACATCATGAAAAGACCAAATTTAAGAATTATTTGGATTGAGGAAGGCACAGAGATACAAACCAAAGGAATGAACAGCATATTCAATGAAATAATATCAGAAAATTTCCCAAGCCTGAAGAATGAAATGGAAAATCAAATACAAGAGGCTTTCAGAACACCAAATGCACAGAATCACAACAGATCCACACAAAGCATTATAATGAAAATGCCTAACATTCAAAATAAAGATAGGATTTTGAAGGCCACGAGAGAAAAGCATCAGATTACATATAGGGTGATACCAATACGGATAGCAGCCGAATTCTCAACCCAGACTCTGAAAACTAGAAAGGTCTGGACCAACATATTTCAAGTTCTGAAAGAACATGGTTGCCAACCAAGAATCCTATACCCAGTAAAACTAACCTTCATATTTGAAGATGAAATAAAATCCTTCCATGAAAAACAGAAGTTAAAAGAATTTACAAACAGAAAGCCTGCACTACAGAATGTTCTCTTTTTTTTTTTTTTTTTTTTTTGGGTGCTGGGGATCGAACTCAGGGCCTTGTGCTTACAAGGCAAGCACTCTACCAACTGAGCTATCTCCCCAGCCCCCAGAATGTTCTCAACAAAATATTCCATTAGGATGAAATGAAAAACAACAATGTAGGTCAACAAATGGAGGAACTACCTTAGAGAAAAACCACTCAAAGGAGAACCCAAGCCAACTTAGAAACAAAAATAAGCCTAATGACTGGGAATGCAAATCATATCTCAATAATAACCCTGAATATTAATGGCCTAAACTCATCAATCAAAGACATAGACTGGCAGAATAGATTGGAAAGAAAGACCTAACAATATGCAGCCTGCAAGTGACTCATCTCATTGAAAAAGACATCCACAGACTAAAGGTGAAAGGATGGGGAAAAACCTCTCATTCACATGGACTCAGTAAAAAATCAGAGGTTTCCATCCTTATATCAGATAAAGTGGACTTCAAGTCAAAGGTATTCAGAAGGGATAAATAAGGACATTTCATATTGCTTAAGGGAACCATAAATCAGGAAGATAGAACAATAGTAAATATTTATGCCCCAAACAATGGAGCATCTTCTATACATCAAACAAATCGTTCTCAATTTCAGGAATCACATAGACCACAACACAATAATTCTGGGTGACTTTAATGCACTGCTGTCACCACTAGATAGATCTTCCAAACAAAAACCAAACAAAGAAACCATAGAACTCAATAACACAATCAATAACCTAGACTTAATAGATATATATTCCATCCATCAACTAACGGATTCACTTTCTTCTCAGGAGCACATGAAACCTTCTGGAAAGTAGACCATATGTTGTGCCACAAAGCAGCACTTATGAAATGGAAAAAAATAGAGATACTGCCTTGTGTTCTATCAGATCATAATGAACTGAGAGTAGAAATCAATAGAAATCAATGACAAAATAAAAAACAGAAATTTCTCCAAAACCTGGAGACTAAACAATATGCTATTGAATGAAACATGGATAACAGGAAACATCAGGGAGGAGATAAAAAATTCTTAGAGGTCAATAAGAATGATGATACAACATATCAAAATCTCTGGGACACTATGAAAGCAGTCCTAAGAGGAAAATTCATTGCATCGAGCACATTCCAGAAAAGAATGAAAAGTCAACAACTAAATGACCTAACATTACAGCTCAAAGTCCTAGAAAAAGAAGAACAGAATAACAGCAAAGGTAGTAGAAGACAGGAAATAATTAAAATCAGAGCTGAAATCAATGAAATTGAAACAAAAGAAACTATCCAAAAAATTGACAAAACAAAAAGTTTGTTCTTTGAGAAAGTAAACAAAATAGACAAACCCTTAGCCACACTAACAAAGAGAAGGAGAGAGAAAACCCAAATTACTAAAATTCATGATGAAAAAGCAAATATCATGACAGACACCATTGAGATACATATCATAATTAGAAGCTACTTTGAAAATCTGTATTCCAACAAAATAGAATCTACCAGACACTGACAAATTTCTAGAGACATATGCTCCTCACAAACTGAACCAGGAGGACATACACAATTTAAACAAGTCAATATCAAGCAATGAAATAGAATAAGCCATTAATAACATACCTTCCAATGAAAGCCCAGGACCAGATGGATTCTCAGCTGAGTTGTACAAGACCTTCAAAGAAGAACTCATTCCAGTACTTCTCAAAGTGTTCCAGGAAACAGAAAAGGAGGGTATCCTACCAAAATCATTCTATGAAGCTAATATCACCCTCATACCCAAACCAGGAAAAGACACATCAAGGAAAGAAAATTTTAGACCAATATCCTTGATGAATATAGATGCAAATATCCTTAACAAAATATTGGTAAACTGTTTCCAAAAGCATATTAAGAAAATCATGCACCACGATCAAGTGGGGTTCATCCCTGGAATGCAAGGATGGCTTAACATCTGTAAATCAATAAACATATCCATTATGTCAATAGACTTAAGGATAAGAATCATATGATTATCTCAATTGATGCAGAAAAAGCGATCAACAAAATACAACACCCCTTCATGCTCAAAACTCTAGAAAAAATAGGGATAGTAGGAATGTAACATTGTAAAGGCTATTTATGCTAAGCCCGTGGCCAACATCATTCTTAATGGAGAAAAACTAAAACCATTCCCTTTAAAAACAGGTACAAGACAGGGATGTCCTTTTCAGCACTTCTATTCAACGTTGTCCTCAAAACTCTAGCCAGAGCAATTAGGAAGACTAAAGAAGTTAAAAGGATACAAATAGGAAAAGACGAACTTAAGCTATCATTATTTGCTGATGACATGATTCTATACTTAAAGGATCCAAAAAACTCCTCCAGAAAACTTCTAGACCTCATCAATGAATTCAGCAAAATAGCAGGCTGTAAAATCAACATGCACAAATCTAAAGCAATTTTATATGCAAGCAATGAAACAGCTAAAAGGAATTGAGGAAAACAACTCCATTTGCAATAGCCTCAAAAAAACAAAATAAAATACTTGGGCATCAATCTAACCAAAGAGGTGAGAGATCTCTACAATGAAAACTACAAAATACTGAGGAAAGAAATTGAGTAAGACCTTAGAAGATGGAAAGATCACCCATGTTCTTGGATAGGCAGAATTAATATTGTCAAAATGGACATACTACCGAAAGTGCTATACAGATTCAATGCAATTCCAATTAAAATCCCAATGATATACTTTACAGAAATAGAGCAAGCAATCATGAAATTCATCTGGAAGAATAAGAATCCCAGAGTAGCTAAAGCAATCCTTAGCAGGAAGAATGAAACAAGGGGTTTCACAATACCAGAACTTCAACTATACTACAAAGCAATAGTAACAAAAACACATGGTATTGGCACCAAAATAGACAGGTATATCAATGGTACAGAATAGAGGACAGGGACACAAACCCAAATAAATACAATTTTCTCATACTAGACAAAGGTGTCAAAAATATGCAATGGAGAAAATGTTGCCTCTTCAACAAATGGTACTGGGAAAACTGAATGAAACTAAACCCCTATCTCTCACACTGCACAAAAATCAACTCACAATGGATCAAGGACCTGGAAATCAGACCAGAGACCCTGCATCTTATAGTAGAAAAAGTAGGTCCAAATCTTCACCTTGTGGACTTAGGATCAGACTTCCTTAACAGGACTCCTACAGCACAAGAAATAAAAGCAGGAATCAACAACTGGGGTAGATTCAAACTAAATAGCTTTCTCTCAGCAAAGGAAACTCTCAGCAATGCGAAGAGAGAGCCTACAGAGTGGGCGAATATCTTTGCTACTCATACTTTAGATAGAGCACTAATTTCCAGAATATATAAAGAACTCGAAAAAATCTACATGAAGAATACAAATAACCCAATCAACAAATGGATAAAGATATGAACAGATGCTTCACAGAAGAAGAACTACAAGCAAACAACAAACATATGAAAAAATGTTCACCATATTTAGTAATAAGAGAAATGCATATCAAAACTACCCTAAGATTCCATCTCACCCCAATTAGAATGGCGATTATCAAGAACACAAGCAACAATAGGTGTTGGCAAGGATGTGGGGAAAATGGTACACTCATACATTGCTGGTGGGGCTGCAAATTAGTGCAGTCACTCTGGAAAGCAGTGTGGAGATTCCTTAGAAAACTTGGAATGGACCTACCACTTGACCCAGCTATCCCACTCTCCGGCCTATACCCAAAGGACTGATAGCATACTACAGAGATACAGCCACATCAATGTTCATAGCTGCTCAATTCACAATAGCCAGACTGTGGAACTGCCACTTGCCGCCGACCAGCGGGACAAACGACATGTACACTTCAGAAGTTCATGAAGCAGCTTTCACTTTATTCGGATAACACCCTCAATGTATAAGCAGTCTCATGCATAAGCAATTGTAATCAGATATGTCCATTCAATCCTATTAAGGTCAAGGGATCACGAGCTCAAGCATACAAGTAAGATATATCTTTCCACGTGCTAAGTGGTTGAACTAATTATCATACAACCAATGGTAAACGCTTCCTGTTTTTCTCAAGGCACATTCAGCACACCCTTTGGCTCTCTTCCAGTCACCATCTTGGATGCGTGTGACGTAACCCTGGGCCCCGGGTCTTGCCCACCACATCTCCCCCTTTCTGTTTATAACAGAGACCATGCCTGTCTTAGGTTGTCCAGGATGGAGTCACATCCTTACCTGTCATCGGACAATGAGGCTCTAGCCCTCATTTCCTGTCTTAGGTCTATATGAACTCCCCATGAATCTTCCCATCTTTGACTACTGGTCCATCATATTTAACCAGACTTGGGGGGATGAGCCAGCCTTAATTGCGATGAGAGCTTGGTGAATAATGGCTGTTTCTCTGTGCCGATGTATTCGCATTTTGTATAAACACTATATGCACAGAACAGATACAACACACAATAAACCTCCCATGGACAAAAACCCAAACCATTCTTTTCCCCATTGAATAGTGGACTGGAGAAATGTGGCCAATTGTTGTAAAAATAGGAGGATATAGAATAGAAGTGTTGGTAAGGGAACAGGATAGGGCCACGTCTTTACTATCCCCCATAGTTCACCTGAGTCTCCTTCATTAACTTGGTGAGAAATTGCCAACACCATCAGCGGGAGAAGCCTCCACATCTTCTTCCTGTTTTTGGGTCTCCGTTGAGGCCTTGACTAATCTCTCCAGCACCCAAATTGGCAATTGTGCATCCTGTGGGAAAACACAAACAGATCCTCAGGTCCAGATTAACACCCAATTCAGGCCTTTCCATTGTCCCAATAGAATGTCCTTCCAGAGCACTTGAGGTAGATGTTATTTATTAGGCTCTGAACAATGGTCAGCAGCTGATCGGCCCTCAGAATTGAGATTTAAAAAATTTAAGATGAACAAGGCAACAGATAATTTGTCTTTTGGCGATCTGTATGATGCCCCTATTCCCCCTTTTTGTTTATAAAGCATGTTTTTAACCATTAAATGGGCACACTCAACAATGATTTGTCCAGTAGGATTACAGGAAATTCCTGTGACATGTTGAATACCAAAGGTGGAACAAAATTGTTTAAAGTCCTGGGATGTATATCCAGGACCATTATCTGTTTTAATTTGTTTTGGAACCCCCAGGATGGAGAAAGAGTGTAAACAGTGTGTTATTACATCTTTAGTTTTTTCTCCAGTATGAACAGATGCCATAATAAATCCTGAAAAGGTATCAATAGACACATGAATGAATTGTAGTTTTCCAAATTCTGAATAATGAGTTACATCCATTTGCCAAATATGATTGGGCTGAAGCCCCTTTGGATTTACTCCTAATGAGGGATTAGGAATAAGTGTAGCACATTTAGCACAAGACTTGAATATGTCCTGAGCTGTTGCCTTAGTAATTTTATAGCATGTACGTAGAGTGGAAGCATTTACGTGAAATTTGGAATGAAAAGTTTTTGCATTTTCAAGCATATTAAAGATGTGTGGGTCTCTGGTGGCCATGTCTGTTAAATCATTGTGTAAACTTAGAGGACCTGGAAGGCCAGTATGAGCCCAAACATGCCCAATAAAAAAAGGATCTTTTCTGTCCCAGATAAGTTTTTGTGAGCATTGTAAATATTTAGTAATACTGGAGGTGAGGGAAATCAGACCCGTTAATTTTAAATTTTGAAAAGCATTAACAACATATTTGCTATAAGATAATAGGTTAAAAGGCTCATGGTGGGTTTTGAATACTTCTATAGCTACTAATAGTTCTGTTTTTGTGCAGATAGAGTGATAAAGAGTAATGTTTCTGTAACATTATCTATAGTAATAGCACCGGTACCATTTTTTGATCCATCAGTAAATATAAGGTAGCTCCTGTAATAGGTTCTTTTCAGGTGACTTTAGGGAAAATTATAGGATGTTGACTCCAAAATTAAGAAGCGGATCAGATGGCAAATGATTGTCAAACACAACAGAAGTACTAGTAAAGACTATAGCCCTTGAATTTGAATTATTAATAAGATATTGTATCAGATCAGTAGTATATGCAGTAGTTTTTGTTGAGGGATGTGATCCAAAGGTGGAAAGGGATAATTTAATGCCTTAAGGATTAATTCTGCCACAGATTCAGTAAACAAGGATAAGACCTTGTTAGGGGCATAATTCATGTGAACCCATAGAATAGGACCCTTTTGCCAAAACACTCCTGTGTGTAACTTATTTGTGGCCAAGACAATGAATAATAAAGGCTTAACTAGGTCAATATGATCAAGATGAACCTTTTCCATAGCTGATGCAACAAGGTTGAGAGCTGTTCGAGCCTTAGGGGTAAGCACACACTTAGAAAGGGGGTCAGAATCACCTTTAAGAATATCAAACAGGGGGCCCAAACTTGAGGTGGGTAAATGAAGGTAAGGTCTAATCCAATTAACATCACCCAAAAGTTTTTGAAAATCATTTAAAGTTCTAAGTTTGTCCACCTGAATGGCAATTTTTATGAAATTAACCATAGTTGTATTTATGATAGATCCCAGGAAGTTTTTGGTGTCTGTCATTTGTACTTTATCAATGGCAATATGTAAGACCCATCTTTCCAGTGACTTTAGTAAGGAATTATAACATTGCTTTAAGACATGATTTTACTTATGAGCTAGCAAAATATCATCCATATAATGATAGATTAAAACTTGAGGGTTTGCTAGGCATATGGGTTCAATAGCCTTGTCTACATATATTTGACACAAAATGGGGCTATTGGCCATGCCTTATGGGAGGACTATCCATTCATATCTTTTATTAGGAGAGCTATTATTAAGTGAGGGCACAGTAAATGCGAACCTTTTGGTGTCTGAGGGATGTAATGGAATGGAAAAGAAGCAATCTTTTATGGCAATAACAATGGAGGGCCAATTAACTGGGATAGTTGATAAAGTAGGTAATCCTAATTTAATAGGTCCCATGGGCTCCATTATAAAATTTACTGCTCTTAGGTCATATAATAGCCTCCATTTTCCTGATTTATTTTTTATTATGACTATTGGTGTGTTGAAAGGAGAGGTGGATGGTTTGATGTGTCGGGCCTCTAGTTGTTCTTTAACCAATTGCTGGGCTGCTTCTAATTTGTCTTTTGAGAGGGGCCACTGAGGGGCCCCAACAGGTTTATCAGATTTCCATGTTATTTTAATTGCTTCAGTGGCCCCTAATAAAAATCCAATACCTTTTTATCTTATTTTGGAGTAACTAAAATGGGTAAAGTAGATCCTTGACTACTTTTCCCAAGACCTTTTCCCCATATGTGTCCTTGAGCTAACATTATTTGATTAACTTTTGGATTACTGTATGGGATCTTGGATGTGAGATGTAAATTCATCTGTTTCATGATATCTCTCCCGCACAAGTTTACCGGGAAATGTTCGAGGACGTAAGGTTGGGTGGTACCACTATGACCTTCTTCATCCTTCCATTTTAATATGGCTGCACTCTAGTTAGGATTGGAAGCTGTACCCAATTCCCTTAAAGTCTGATCTGCCTGTTGAAGTGGCCAGGCTTTGGACCATTCTGTAATTTTGATAATACTTTTGTCAGCCCCAGTATCTAATAAGCCCTCAAAACTTTTGCCTTCTATCACTAACTTTGTCATAGGTCTATCTTTTAAATCCAATGCTAACATGACCATATTTTGGTCAGTAGAACCTAATCATTTATTTCCCCTAATAATAATCTTTGATGGATATTGATCATGGCAGCTGGGTAAGACTAACAATTGTGCTATGCCATCACCCTGAGCTATTATTGCTACACCTCTTGGTGAAAAAGCAAGGATTTTTATTTCTCCTGTAAAATCAGGGTCTATAACTCCAGGGACAATATTTAATCCTTTTAAAGCAGAAATCCTCTCCAGAATTAGTCCCACTGTTCCTTTAGATAATGGGACAACAACCAAAGTTGGTATTGGTTGTACTCCCATCTCTGGAGTTAACACTGCTCTGGCAGAGGCAGAGAGGTTCAATCCTGCACTTCCTCTTGTTTGTCTAATTGGGAGTCAAGGGTAATGGGTCTGAGGCACTGGATAGCCCCGTATATTTGTGGGCCCTGAGGCTGGGGACCCTGATTCCCATTTTTTGAAGGTAAGGGGTTACCATGTTTGTCTCTAGTTGATTTACAGTCACTTGCACAGTGTTTCTCTTTTTTACATCGGGGACAAAGTTTGGCACAGAACCTTGGGGGCAGTCCTTTTTCATGTGTCCAAATTGTTTACATTAATAACACTGTTGGGCTGGGTGGGAGCTGGTATTACCTCTAAGACCCTGTGCAAGCGCTGCACCCATCACCTGAACTTGAATAAAAGTCTCATTAATATCCCTACAAGCCTTTAAGTAGGCTCCAAGGTCTTTGTTTTTCCAAGGTCTTATTGCTTCTTTACACCATTTATTTTCTTGCTCATATGCAAGCAGTTTGACTAAAGGCATAGCCTGGTCCACATCTCCAAATATACGTCCTGCTGTTTGAATCAATCTGTCTACAAAATCAGCATAGGGTTCATTATGACCTTGAATAACTTTAGATAACTGTCCTTGAAGATCGCCAGCACCTGAAAGCGTTTTCCAAGCTTTGGTGGCAGCAGCACTAATTTGTTGATACACACTGGGGTGGAAATTAATCTGATTACCTTGCCCTTCATATGGTCCTTGGCCTGTCAGCATGTCTAGATTCCATTGAGGATTGCCCGCAACTGCATTACATCGGGCAGAATCAGAGCATAACTCCTGGTTTGCCACCTTCCACATGAGATATTGTCCCCCAGATAAACATGCCTTTGCTAAATTACCCCAATCAGTTGGAGTAAGATTTTGACTTGCAACATTCTCTAATAAAGAAATGGTAAATGCAGCTTGTACTCCATAGGACATAACTACCTCTTTTAACAGTTTTACTAATTTTGTATCTAATATTTGATGATATATCTGACTTTTTTGATCTTCAAATACCGGGAATATTGGGAACACTGATCGAGATTCTACATTAGCCCACTGTCTGTGGGGCCGCCCCTGTGCAGCAAGTACATGCACTCCTACAACTTGGAAAAGAGTGGCGATCTGGATTATATGCTGGAGGGTGTGGTGCAGTAGGAGTTAAATGCCACTTAGAGAACTTTTTTACTAGCTCTGTCTCAGATTGTTTCTGTTCTTCAGTCACATCCCTGTTCTGAGTCTGAACATCTACTTTCTCTTTCAGAAGCTCGACTTGATTGTTCTTCTTTTACAGTTTCTAATATCTTTTCCCCTTCTATTAACTGTTCTTGAAATTTTGGTTTTTTGGAAGTCAGACAGAAACAAACTAATGTCCATATCGCCACAACAACAACAAAGGGAAACCAAACAAGAAAATATAACACAAATAACACCTTACACATATTCATTTACTACAGGATGTCCTTTGCTGTCTCTTAGGACAGCCTTGTCATGTTTCCTCACTAGGGGAACCTTCCTTTATGCTCCCTCACTAGGGGAACCTTCCCTTAAACCTTAAGGCTACCATTTCATCAAATAGGGAAGCCTGCTAGTTGACTGCTAGTTGACTGTGGCAGTAAAAAATTTTCTCCTTTATTACCTGAGCGCTCACCATTCCCCATACGGGCCACCGCTTGCCGCTTGCCGTCGAACAGCGGGATAAACAACATGTACACTTCATAAGTTTATGAAGTAGCTTTCACTTTATTCAGATAACGCCCTCAATATATAAGCAGTCTCATGCATAAGCAATTGTAATCAGATATGTCCATCCAATCCTATTAAAGGTCAAGTGATTATGTGCTCAAGCATACATGTAAAATATATCTGTCCACGTGCAAAATGGTGTCCATGATGAACGGTGGAAATATCCCAGTGAGTTCCCTTTCTTTATACAATTATTATGTGATAGAAATTATGATAAAAATAGAGGAAATGTGACTCCGCAGAAAAATAATAAAATAAAATCTTGACTCAGGGAGAAGCTAAAGCATCATTTCTATACTATATGTCCTTATGATCTATATTAATGAACAAAGAGAAAGAGACCAAGTTTCTAGAGTCTGAATACCTGACAGCACTCTCAGGAGCTTGCTGTAAACCCCTTAACACACAAAGCCCCTCATGCCAATGAGAACTGTGCAGGGACACCTCCTGCCCTTTAGGAGATGGTGAGTGTCACCCACACCCTGGGAGGTGCCAACAATATGCAGGTTCCCTTGGGTGCATTTGATGAAAGAACTGGGTGACATAAAAGAGAATTTACTACTTCACAGAGGAAAGGGGTGTGTGTGAAATATCCCTCCCTGCAATGAAAAAGGAAAACGCTTTCATAAAGCTGAAATCTTTTGCTGCATTCCAAAGGTCAGTAGGGTACAGAGAAAATGTTTGTCAAATGTATTTTCTGCCAACTGCCACCACTGAGAACCACCTGGGGGAGCTACAGTTGCAGCATTGCTGACTGTACACTGGGGTCAACTTGTCCCTCCAGTTTGCTCTTACTGCCTTTTAAAACTACTGTGAGGAGATGACCCCAGTGTCAACTGTGTTCCTTCTGCTGGTTTTATGCCCTTCATTGAATTTCAACCTTCATCTATTCCTCTAGGATCCAAGTTTGGAGTTTTTGATCTGCTAACAATATCATGTGTTGCATCCTGTTGGACATATCTCATTGCATTTTTGAACTAGAGGGAAAAGGACCCAGAAGCTCCTAGGAGTTCAATTCACAAAAATGAAGACAAAATTTATGAAGTGGTCATATGCCATAATTTGCATATAGTTTAAGCATCCCAAATCTGAAAACCAAAATAGAAAATGATCCCAAATTTGATATTTTGTGAACATCATAGTAGTGCTCAAAAACTTAGATTTTGGAGATTTTTAACTTTTACCTTTTTGAATTAGGGATGTTCAGCCAGAAAAACGTGTTTAAATATTTCAAAATTGAAAATTCTGAAGTGTGAAATGATTCTTGTCTCAAGCATTTCTAGTAAGTTACTCCACTATGCATTTTTGCCAAAACAATTATTGTTTCACATTTACGTCTGTTTCATTTATTTTCTGTTTTTAGTGAATTAAAAGTTAAAAGTGATTTTGTTTCAAAAGAGAAATCTAGCAAATGAATGCAATTTTTAAAATAGAAGTTTGGTGTTATGAATTTTATTTGTTATGTGTTTTTTTTATTTTTAAATCATAGGCATAAAACAGAGAATCAGAAGTTAATTCTGTGATGTAAAAGAATGGATTTTACATGATGATTACAGAATTGGAGGCCCAGAACCTCATGTGAATTGGTTGTGTCACATTTCTTATAATGATAAGAGGAACTCACGGCCTACCCCAGGCTGTGGAGGACACTGCATGTTGTACTCAGTTCAGTCATGCACTGCTGTCCTGGCACATCCCATGGACTTTTCATGGTTAGACATCTAACTTCCTTTTTGGGACAGTGGCATTACCAGAGATTGAAACTTTGGGTGCTTTGCCACTGAGCCACAGCTCCTGGGTTTTATTTTTTTATATTTTATTTTTATTAGGGTCTCCTGAATTTGCTTCTGGTTCTGATGTTCCAGAGGCTGGCCTTGAATTTGCGATCCTCCTTCCTCAGTTTCCTGACTGGTAGGAATATAGTCATGCTCCAGAATGCTCAGCTCATCTAAATAACTTGACATTGGGAAATTATGAAGTCTGTATTAAATTCAAGCAGTACTATTTTGATGATTGTAGAAGATAGTGTCAGTGTCTACATTAAATTTTTGGTCACTCTCTCAAAGATTTAAAAATATGAACAAAATGGTGCTAATTGTTAAACTGAAATAAATTTGCCCCAAGCCAGTCTCCATACTTGGGTGATAAATTTTTTCCCAAAGTGACCTCCATATATGGTGAACTCTACACTATCTCAATACGCAAATAATGTATAAGATATCTTAACTGTAGGAATTCCCTTGAACCAAGCAACTAAATCTTAGCCAATCACAGCAGGGCAGATTCAGGCAATCCTGTGCTGAGGATTGATCTGACCACATGCCTGTGGTCAAAAGTGCTGGCTGTAGCTAATCAGGTGGTTTCCAGATGGAGCTTTCTCTTTTCTGACTGAGTGTAACCTGCAGCGGTGAGGAAGTTAATGGTGAGGTGGTTAACTGTCTTTAGTCCCAAGTGCAACCTGGTATTAGAACCATTTTTTTTTCTTTTTCTTTACTGCAAGCTTTTCCAAATCAACTATTCTCCATTTTTGTTAAAATCGTTCCAATCTATGAACCAACTGGGAGAACCTACCTACATTCCTTCTGACATTTGGGGATCAGAGACAATTTTCTTACCATCTTTGAGTCATCCAGAAGTAAAGTGACCTAAAGTCCCTAGTAACACTGTAGAGGTTGACTTGAGAATAAGTGCATTCCAACCAAAGGGTCCAAAGTTAGACTACAGTTTGAGAGACCTGAGGTTGGGAAAGAAATTGTGACAGCAAGAGTTCTACCCCCATGAGAGCAGAAAGATGTGAGGACCAGCCAGGAGACTTACAGGAGCAGGGCCCTGGAAAATGCAGGGAATGCCCTTGAAGGGGTCCCCTCTGATCACATGGTCAGCCCAGACAGCATCCTTGTGTGTTCAGGGAAGAGCAGCATCCATCAATGATATTTTCTTCCTCTCTTACTCTCAGGGTAGCTGCTGGACTTGAAGACATGATCACTAGGCTGGTCTGGTGGAGGAGATAGATATATCAAATGCCAATTGAAATATCTACATTCTGCTTGCTGGCCTGGCTGTACAGGATTTCAGCAAGCCTGACTGTTCCTGGGAGAATGGTCATATTTCAATGCAATGTCCTCTTTTGATGATTAACCTGGGATTGGCAATGTAATTACTGTAACCAGTGGATTTTTTCTTATTTAAACATATGCAGGTAAGCTAAAAGGACCCTGGATTTTACCCAAGGGCTGGAGAGACAGCACCAAGGAGCAGGTGTGCATAGGCAGTGTGGAGAGGACAGAGTCAGTTTGAAGAACTGCATGAATGCAGCTCATTAACCATGAAAGCAGCAGTAACTGGGAGTAGAGAAGACAGTTCTTTAACACCAAAGTAAATTAGTAGAAACCCACTAAATATCATGTTCACAAAAGGGAATCAAAAAATTACTTCAAAGAATATTCACTTGCTTCTCAGAACTGTAAGTCTCTAGTAGGTATTAAACATATCCTTTTGTCCTAGAAAATTAACTGGTTAATTCTGGAAATAATAGATGACAATTGTATGTAGTTTTATGCTGCAAGGAAAAGTTAAATTGGCAATCATGCAGTAAAAATATAAGCAGTGGTAACATCAAAATCATTCTGTTTTTGGTATTAATGAAACAAAATTAAAAACAATTATAAACTCATTCAGTAGGAATTATGCAGTGTTGTAATATTGTAATTTTTTCCTTCACTAAACATTATTAACCTTCATTCTCATTTTAGGAATTAATGTTTGGAAATCCTGAAAGACTTGCCTATGTCACAGACCTGGAATGTGGAATGTTTCTCTCACTCCAGGGGCCACAGTGTACAAAAGAAATTCATACACCTCTTGAAGTTTTTCTTGATGTTGGACATAGACATGTAAAGTGTTTGTAGCAACAGATTATCTAGGCATATAAATAGGTTTTGGAATGGTCTTCTTGCAGTGTTTCAAGAGGATACCTGAACTGACAGATGTCTGTCACTTAAGATGTTGTTTATAAAATTTGTAGTGATTTTGACAACATTAGGGAGCAGGTGACAGCAATTTCAAGTACTGGACAAAAGGGGAAGCAAAAGTTGCAGACATAATGAGAATGGATGTAGGTGGGAAAAGCTAATACACAAACCTGTTCAGGACTGCAGGACTGTGACAGCAATGTTTCCTAGAGGACAGTTTAGCATCTTATAATTCCCATTCACTATGGCTGGGCCAGCATTTTATTGCTTTCTGGTTGTTAGTTTCACCTGTGTGGTTTGCATAACTGTGGTTCCATGTATGTGAGATGCATGGACCACATGTTTATGGGGAGATGGGCTGTACTGGGTATGACAGCTCAGTCTAGGGATGGACACCCTGGGAAACCTCTGAGTAATCACAGAGACCTATACCTGTTTGGAAAATGCAGCAATCCACAATACCCCAGAAATAATTACAGTTGATTGTGTAACAGAAGCATGATTGTGAATGTGATTGACCTTAGAGAACACAGGGGAAAGCCATTGGGGCTGTCTGGAGTAGGATGTGTCACTCTTAATGTGATGAGAAGGACAGATAGTATAGCTGTGCCTGGAGACATTTCTTTCTGTGACAATTATTTAAAAGTAAAATTGCATAAAATTGTCAATCATTTTGTAGTCTACAAAGGGAATTTTTCTTACAGATAACATTGTAGAGTGCTTCCCTATTTTTGTTCTGTTTTGAGTTTTTTCATTTACAATACTGCCTTTTCCCTTGGAGTATGAAGATGGCATCAAACAGTTCACCACTGCACAGTGTATTCTGGAGTGCCAGATTTGATGAAGTGAGTGTGAAACATGTTTTAAATAAAGGTATTTTACAAAACTCAATTTGCAATAGATTCAAATGTCATTTAGAGAGTCCTGTGTGGATTTAAAAAGTCACTTCTAGTTGGGCACAGTGGCACAAACCTCAGATCCCAACTACTTAGGGGTCTGAGGGAGGATGATTACAAGTTGGAAGTCAGCCTCAGCAATTAGCAAGACCCTGTCTTAAAATGGGATTAAGAAAAGTGTTTTGGGGTGTAGGCTGTAGGTCAGTGGTAGAGCACTTGCATATACTAGGCCCTAGATTCAATCTCTAGTAGTGTGAAAGAAAAAAAATTATTTCCAGCAAAATGTTTTGATGTGAAAAATTTTAAAAACCAAGGGAATGTATTTTTATTATTTTCTCCAATGTTTTCTTTTTGATTATGTCTTTCTGGCTATGTGCAAAAATACTGAAATGTTTATAAGATTTATATAGGCAATACAGCCATTTTGACAGTATTAATTCTGCCTATCCAAGAGCATGGGGGATGTTTCCATCTTCTAGGGTTTTCTTTCATTTCTTTCTTTAGTCTTTTGTAGTTTCCATCATAGGGGACTTTCATCTCTTTTGGTAGATGGATTCCGAATAATTTTATGTTTTTCGGGCCATGGTAAATGGGGTAATTTTTCTAATTTCTCTTTCAGATGATTCATCACTTATGAATAGAAATGCATTAGATTTATTACTGTTGATTTTATATCCCACTGCTTTGCTGATTCATTTATGAATTCTAGAACTTTTCTGATGGAATTTTTTGAATCCTCAAAATACAGAATCATGTCATTGACAAATAGTGATAGTTTGAGTTTTTCTTTTCCCTTAGTATCCCTTTAATTTCTTTGGTGTCTATTTACTTTGACTACAGTTTCCCAGATACTTTTGAATAGAAGTGGTGAAAGAGGACATCCCTGTCTTGTTCCAGTTTTCGAGGTACGCTTTCAGTTTTTCTCCATTTCATGGGCTGTTGACTGTGGGCTTAGTATAGATAGCCTTTACAATGTTGAGGTATATTACTAGTATCCGTATTTTTTCTAACGTTTTGAGCATGAATGGGTACTTACTGTATTTTTTAAAACTTTTCCTATATCTATTGAGTTGATCATATGATTCTAGGGCTATTTGGTCTGAAGTTTTGTTTCCTTGATGGGTCTTTGACTGTTTTTGGTATCAGTGTGATAGTTCTTCATAGAATGAATTTGGAAGGTTCCCTCCTTTTGTATTTCATGGAATACTTTGTGGAGTATTGGAATTGGGTCTTCTTTGAAGTCTTGTAGATGTCAGTTGAGAATCCTTCTGGTCCCAGGCTTTTCTTGTTCTGGTAGAACTCTGATGGTTTCTTCTATTTCATTGCTTGAAATTGATCTGCTTAATTTGTGTATGTCCCCCTGATTTAGTTTGGATGAATCATATGTGTCTAGAAATCTGTTGATGTCCTTTAGATTTTCTATATTGTTGGAGTATAGATTTTCAGAATAGTTTCTAATTTTGTTTTTCAGTAGTGTCTGTCATGATATTTCCTTTTTTATTGTGAATTTTAGTCATTTGAGTTTTCTCTATCCTCTTTGTTGGTGTGGCTAATGTTTTACTAATCTTGTTTATTTTTTCTAAGAACTAACTTTTTGTTAAGTTTTCCAATCATTTCTTTGTTTCAATTTCACTGATTTCAGCTCTGATTTTAATTATTTTCTGTCTTCTATTACTTTGTGTGTTGATCTGTTCTTCTCTTTCTAGAGTTTGAGATGTAATGTTAGGTCACTTATTTGTTGACTTTTTATTCTTTTTTTGAATGAGTTCATGACAATGAATTTTCCTCTTAGCCCTCCTTTCATAGTGTACCAGAGATTTTGATATGTTGCATCAGTTTTGTCTTTTACCTCTAAGGATTGTTCTTATCTACTCCCTGATATCTTCTGCCATTCTTGAATCATTCACCAGTGTATTATTTAGTCTCCAGGTATTGGAGTAGTTTCTAATATGCCAGGGTCCAGCACCAGCAGGGGTTGTAGTGGTCACAGGTGATGGAGTAGGTGTCAGGGAGGTGGAGAACAAAGCAACACAAACTCAAGGAATGGATGCTAAGTTCTAAATTTTCTGTTTCCCAGCCAGCTTTTTATACATTAAAAGGTTGACAGTTACACATGTTTTTACAGAACAGAAAAAGATCACAAGGAAAAATAGCAAAAATATCTTGTATAATCATTACTAGAGCAGGCAATAAAGTATTCTAATTATTTTTAGTAATTGCTTACTCGTGATAACCCATAAGTAAGCAATAAGACATATTAGTATTGCTTAACTAATCATAAAGGTTAAAGCAAGTTCAGCAGGGTTGAGTAAATGTCAGTTGTGTGGCTACTGCTGAGGTTAATGTTTAAGCTAACAATATGACATCATCTCCTACTGTGCGAACTTAACATTGAGGAACTTTTTTATCCAGGGGATAGGTGGCCAATAATATTTACAGCATTTAGTAAATCCTAATCTTTAAGAAATGGAATATCTTGCACTCTTGTATATATACTTTCAAACCAGATTTTAACATGTCTTGATTTTACAACTATATATCCCGTGGGAGATAAAGGAGGGTCTAAATTCAGGGGCTTAAGAGGCATTCCTTTGTAAGGATGTCATGGCTTTCCATTAATTAAATAAGCATTGTTATGAGATGTTTTAACTGTCAGAACTCTATTTTCTTTATTTCTTCGGTTTCTGTTAATCATTTCTGATGGGGTTGGAGTTATTTGCCTACATACTTCAGGTCATCTGAAAGTAGTCAACAGGGGATTGTCAGCTAGAATCTATTTTTGTATTTTGTCATAACATTCTTAGTTACTCAAATTTTCATTACAAATGACTAAATCTGAAATCACTGTTCCATTAGAAGTCTGTTTTTTATGTTTTTACCCTGGTTCTGTTAAGACCCCTGTTTTCAGTGAAAACACATAAAATATTTATAGTAAACCTACACATATTAAGCAAGCAAGGAAGGAAAGTCCACAACCCAATTCCCAACATGGTGAGACTTTGCAAATACCTTTATTACTCAACAGAATCCTTGTCAAGCACTGAGGGGAATTGTAGGTGGCATAGCACTAATATTTATTTTATCATTGATTTCTAATTTCTTCCCATTATGATCTGATACATACAAGGTAGTATCTCTATCTTTTTGTATTTACTAAGATTTGCTTTCTGCCATAACATATAGTCTTTTTTACAGAAGGATCCTTGTGCTCCGTATTCACTCATTGATGGATAGAATAATGTATATATGATTATTAATTCTAAATTATTGATTGTGTTATTAGGTTCTATGGTTTCTTTGTTTGGTTTTTGTTTGGAAGATCTATGCAATGGTGAGAAAGGTATGTTAAAGCCACCCATATTATTGTGTTGTGGTGTGTTCGATTCCTGAAATTGAGACAGGTTTTTTTTTTATGTACATACATGCTCCAATTTGGGGGAGCATATATATCTGTGAGTGTTATGTGTTGTTAATTTTGGTTCTCTTAAGCAGTATGAAATGTCCTTCCTTATCCCTTCTGATTAACTTTGACTTGAAGTCATCTTTATCTGACACAACAATGGAAACTCCTGCTTTTTCACTGAGTCTATGTACATGATATGGTTTTTTCCCAATCATTTTACTTTTTGTTTGTGAATATCTTTTTCTATGAGATGATTTTCTTGAAGTCAGCATATTGTTGGGTTGTGTTTTTAAAGTCCAATCTGTGAGTCTGTGTCTTTCAATTGATGAATTTAGGCCATTAAATTTCAGAGTTATTATTGAGATATCATTTGCGTTCCCATTAATTTTGGCTTATTTTTGGTATTTAACTTGACTTGGTGTCTCCATTGATTGACTTTTCCTTTAGTGACATTCCTCCCTTTGTTGACCTTAATTGTTGTATTTCAGTTCCTCCTCATGGAATGTTTTGCTGAGAATGTTCTGTTGTGCAGGTTTTCTAATTGTCAATTCTTTTAACTTTTGTTTATCATGGAAGGTTTTATTTCATCATCAAATGTGAAGGTTAGTTTTGTTGGATATAAGATTCTTGGTTTGTTTGTATCCATGTACTTTTAGAGCTTGCAATATGTTGTTCCAGGCCCTCCGAGATTTAGGATCTGGGTTGAGAAATCTGCTGATATCTGTATTGGTTACCCCATGTATATAATCTGATGCTTTTCTCTTGTAGCCTTTAAATTCTATCTTTATTTTATATGATGTTCATTTTCAGTATAATGTGCCTTCATGTGACTGTGTTGTAATTTTGTACAATTTTTGTTGTGTAAACCTCTTGTATCTGATTTTACATTTCATTCTTCAGGTTTGGGAAATTTTCTGATATTATTTCACTGAATATGTTGTTCATTCCTTTGGTTTATATCTCTGTGTCTTCTGATGGGGAGTTCTTGTTGAAGCAAATAGACTGAAAGAGAACTTGTGTCAGCCTTTCTTTTTAGTGAGAGAATTGTGGTGCTTTTTTCATAATGGATAATCTGAGAGACCCAATCAGTGATACATGCTTCAGAGATGTCTTTAATGTAAATGTGACAAGAACAATGGATTGCTTATGAGTGATAAGAAATATGTAGTCCCACCAATTGCATCCTTTGAGATTTTCACTATGGATTATTCTAATATAAATATGAATTAAATGTACAGTTTTCTCAATTAAGATAGTGAAATATTTCTTACTAGTAGTTTCATTAGGCTCTATGGTTTAGTAAAACATTTTGAAGGATTCTAAAACCTTTAAAGCAATGTGTCCTTTTTTGCTCTATAATGAATATATAACAGAGCTTGATTGTCTGAGTCTTAGAAAATATGCATCTCTTAGAATTCATTTCAAAATGAAATCTTCTAGTTATTCCATCAATTTAAGCTATGTTAACTGAACATTAATGTTTTTATGTTTTGGAAGTGTGTAATATCAGTTGAGGGCTTTATCACATTTTTAAGAATAAAACCTTATAAGTATGAAGGATTAAATATAGACATCCAAGAAGTTAAAATAAGAATATTGCCAGAATTCTCATTTGTATAAAATCTTCCCATGATTCTTAGCCAGGTTCATTAGTAAATAAAGCAGAATCTCCAAACTTGACACTCTGTGCTATGTGCAGGATGATGTGCTCACTGGACAGTTTCCTGGGTGGTGGATGTGAGTCCAGATGCCTCTTTGCTAGTTTATTTCATTCCTTGGGTCCATTTTCTACAGATCTTCATTGTGGTTCCAAAGTGGAAAACACCTTGAAATCAGTTTTTTTTTTTCCAGTGAAAGAAAATGTGACATTGGTACATTTAATTTTTCAATGGCTAAAGCTGGACAAATAAGTTGATTTCTGTCACTGAAGGTTGGCAACACTTACTCACATTTAAAACTTGTGATTCTCTGAACAGTGGGTCAGAGATAGGAGTTGGGTAAACCTGTAGAGGAAGGAACTTTGCTGTTCTGTATTTAGAATCTACATTTCTTTTGTTTAGAGGCAGTGACATTGCAACAGAACAGAAGTTCCCAAGGACCTTTCCCAAGCAGAGACCACCATTTGGAAGACCATGTTGAGAGTGTCTATTGGTTCTGGGGCCAAGACAAGGTTTATGGTGTCGCTCTTGTGCTTCCAGTTGACTAAGTGGTTTCAGATCCACTCGGAAAGAGGAATGGATGTGGTATATCTATGGGAAGTCTCTGTGCAAAGTCTGAGGGTTTTTGGGAATTCTATAAAGTCCTTGTGTGGGGGTGTGTTGAAATCTGTGTGAGGTCTCTGTGAAGCTAAGTTTAAGGATTCTCTGCAAGAAATCTCTGTGAGGTCTCTGTTGTGGTGAGATATCTTTATGTACTGTCTTTGTGGGTTGTGTATGTAGGAGGAGGTCTCTGTGGAGGACTGAGGCCTATGTAAGTCTTGGAGGCACTGTAGGAGTTCTCTGTGAATGGTCTCTGTCACATCTCTGTCATGGAGGGAGGTCTTTGTGTATTGTCTCTGGGTGAGTTCTCTATGGAAGAACTGTGGAAAATGTATAAAATCCCTGTGGGAGATTTTCTGGGTTTGTTGGACAATATGAGGTCTTGTGGGAATTACTGTGTAAGGTCTCCTTGAGAGTTCACTGTACTGCTACCTGGTAACTGGTTGAAAGTCACTGTATGCTGCCTCTGTTCAAGTTTCTATGTGAGATCTCTGAATGCATGTTCTGTTCCAGAGGTTTCTTTTGGAGATGTCTCAGCAAGCCAGGAGTCACAAATATACACAGGGATAATGCCATCTTTGTTCTGTACCAACTTTCTGCTTAGGTGGACTTGCAGGATGCTTTCTCCAGAAGTTTCTTGTTTGAGCCCATAGATATGTCACTTATTGTGTCACACTTCCTGTACTCATCATCACATTCTGAATCATCCATTTTAGCTTCCAGAATCGTTAGTGAGGTGCATTTTTAATTCTGAAGTAGAACTTCTGGGTCCCTCCTTAGGGGAACTAGCAGAGCATCTGGAGGTCACCTTCTGCACACATTTTCTGCTTTCATAGGAAGTCCAACAGGCTGGGTGGTCAGAAAGGGACCATGCTTATCTTTTGTCTGGGACCAACAGTACTTCCTTGAGAGTTTCCTCTGAGACTGTGTCAAGTCTTGGGATGCAGAAAATTGGCAGGGAGAGTCAGCCTTTTGTGTTTCAGAAGGTTATTGCCATGGTGTCTCTCTTACCACCTGGTTACTTCAACATTTTGCCCAGAGAATCCAGGTGGTGGTCTGGGGTCATTGGTTTGAAAGAGGACATATTCTTAGCATTTTCCTTCCCCACTTCTAGTCCTGCTCTTTTGTTGATATGCATCTTCAGTAGTATCTGGACATCAGAGTTGATGAAAGAGAGGCACACAGCTGCTATTTGCTGCTTTGTGGGGTCTCTGTTGAGTGTGGGGGCTGGTCTATTTTATAAAATGTATGATAGGCTATTTTAATAGAACTATAGTTTCCTCACAATGCTATAAAGTACTTAAACTGACTATTTAGGAACCCATTGAAAAGTAACTATTTTTTTGGAGGAACAGATTGAATATCAGGTTCTTAACTGCTGAGCTACATCTCAAGCCCTTTCTACTTATTTATTTTTGTTTTGACACAGATTCTTGCTATGATGCTTAGGACCTCACTGCATTGCTGAGGCTGGCTTTGAACTTGTAATTCTTCTGTCTTAACCTCCCAAGCAGCTGAGACTAAAGGTGAGTGCCACTTCTCCTGGGGACAAATATCTTTTACAAAGAAACAATCTTGGAAGAAAAAGTGCCAAGATTTAAACAATTTAAATCTATTGGTACAATTTTTCCAACTTTATTCAGATGCATTGCTTGATGTTTTACAAAGTGTGTGGTTCACTTAGAAACCTGGGGACAAGCAGTTTTCTAAATCAGGGCCAGATTTGAACATATGAAGTTGATTTGATATTTTGAAGAACTCATGTGTGAGCTACATTTTATATGTGGCATTTCCTTTTAGGAAAATGTTATAGATTGCATGTGTAATGTCTCCAAAAGATTCATGTGTTGGGTTCTTGGTTCCCAGTTGGTGGCTCTTTGGGGAGGTGGTGGGGGACTTTAGGAGGTTGGGCCCAGTTGGATGTGGGTCACTGGGGATGTGCCTTTCCTATGTTGTTCTCAGGTACTTTATCACAGCAATAGAAAGCTGAATAATTCAGAAAAGAATTATGCTTGACAGTTTGGATTAGCAGATGAGGTCCGACTGCAGAAATGTGAGTTTCTGGATATATCATAAACTTGATTTCAGTATCCATTGTGTAATGTGTGTGTACCACATCTAGTTTAGAAAAAAGGTGGAGACTACAACAATTTTAATTCTTGAAAGACTTAAAAGACATTCTTTCCCTGAATTTTAAAGGCAGTTACATTTATTTTGACAATGCTCACATTATTCATATAAAAACAAATGGAAGTGCTCATGCTCATTACATATTAAAGTAGATGCTGTCAGATAAAGATATAGAAATGGAAACTTATATGAAAAAGGGACAGCATAAAAAATACCAAAAACTAGCAATCAAATGGGTTTGGCACAAACTTCACATATTCACAATAAATCTACTCATTTTACTTCCTTTCATGCCCCATTGGTAAGAAGAGGGTTTTTGTAAACACTGCAACAGCATTAACAAAAGTAGTATGCTATAATTGTACACTATGGGGTAGAATTATATTTTGGATATTTTAGAATTAGGATCTGGAATGTCCTTCAAAACCCCATGAGGTTATGCTGTGTTTCCCCAGGTGGTGCTCTCAGCATATGATGTAACCCATGAGAGATTGGGCCAGCAGGAAGTCTTTAGGTTTATGAAGGTGTCCTCTTCATGGGAATTTTAATACCCCATTCCCTGCCTCTTTTTTTCTGACTTTGATACAAGTAGTTCTGCTTAGCCATAGCCTTTTTCTATGATGAGTTTTCTGCCACCAGAGGTCTAAAAACAATAGATCTGATCATTCATGAACTCCAACACTGTGAACCACAACCCCCCTTTTCTCTTTATTGGTTCACTACATCAGGTGTTTATTATAGTGTTGGAACATTTGACTAATACCTTGGACTCAAGTGTTCTCAGGAGTTACATCAGTATGCTGATAAGCTAAATAGCTCTGTAGTTTGGCTGTAACACCAGAGTACTGTATTCAGCAAGTGTGGGAACTGGAACTGTACTTCCATTTCTAAGTATGTCAAGGGTGATATGCAGTGTGATCCTTGAATTACCCAGAGTTTAATCCTGTCATTGTGGCTTTTGGTCCTGTATAGTCTGTGAAGTCTTAGGGTGATTCTTAGAAGTGCATTCTTGTTTGAAAGAATCATTACTGCATTTTAATTATATTGAGCAGTAGCTTTCATTGTGGCATACTTGTACATGCAAATACCATACTTTAATAATATTCACCCCATGATTTTCCATCCCCATTCTCCTTTGTGTTCTGTAATGTCTTCTTCCTACTTGAATGTCTTTTATGCACCCCTAGATTTTATAATCGTTGTGTTCATGTGTGTACTTATTTTGCTTAACATTATGATCTCCAATCCATCTACTTTCCTATGAATGACATGATATTTTGTTCTGTATGGCTGGATAATACTCCACTCTATGTGTTTGTGTATCTGTGTGTGTGCACATGTGATACTGTCTTTATGCATTCATCCATGAAGAGAAATACCAGGTCTGATTCCATAACTCATCTATTGTGAATTGTGCTGCAGTTCATAAAAAATAATAAGCTCTAGGATAGTATCTGACTTCAATTCTTTCAAGGAATGGTATTCCTGGATCATAAGTAGTATTATATTTAGTATTCTAAGGAACAAATATCTTGATTTCCATATGGCTGTACTAACTTAAATTCCCAACAACAGTGTGTTAGTGTTCCATTTCCTTCATGTACTCACCAGGATTATTTTTTGTTTTTTATTTTTCTTTTGTATTCCTGATGATTGCCATTCTGACTGGGTGGTATGGAATCTCAGTATAGTTTTGGTTTGCATTTCCCTGATGGATTCATTTGTTGAATTTTTTTCATATAATTATTGTCCATTTGTATTTCTTTCGAGAAGTATCTGTTCAGTTGATTTGCCCATTTATTGATTGAGTTGTTTTGATTTTCTGGTGTTAATTTTTGAGTTCTATATATATTCTAGATATTCATTCTCTGTTCAAGCGTGGCTGGCAATGCTTTTTCCACTTCTATAGCCTATCTGTGGAAATTACTTCCTTGTCTGTGCAGAACATTTTTAAATCAATGCAGCCTCATTAGTTGATTCTTGCTGTTATTTCCTCAGCAAAAACTGAAATTCTATTTGAGAGGTCATTATTTTATTGTTTCATTTTGAGTTGACAGGTGAGAGATAGGGATCTAGTTTTCATCTTCTACATGTGGATATTTAGTTTTCCCATCATCATTTGTTAAAGGGACTGTCTTTTATCCTGCTCAAGTTTTTATCACCTATGTCAGAATTACTATTGTTAAAATGCCATATTATGACAAGTGCTATACAGATTCAATGCAATTCCTATTAAAATCCCAATGATGTACCTTACAGAAATAGAGCAAGCAATCATGAAATTCATCTGGAAGAATAAGAAACCCAGAATAGCTCAAACAATCCTTGGCAGAAAGAGTGAAGCAGGGGGTATCGCAATACCAGAACTTCAACTCTACTACAAAGCAATAGTAACAAAAATGGCATGGTATTGGTACCAAAATAGAAAGGTGGATCAATGGTACAGAATAGAGGACATGGACACAAACCCAAATAAATACAATTTTCTCATACTAGACAAAGGTGCCAAAAATATGCAATGGAGAAAACATAGCCTCTTCAACAAATGGTCCTGGGAAAACTAGAAATCCATATGCAACAGAATGAAACTAAACCCCTATCTCTTACCCTGTACAATACTCAACTGAAAGTATTAGTTTTCATTCTTTTACTTGCAAATATCTTTGACCATAGGTGGGTTTCTTGCAGACAACAAAAATTGGGTCTTGCTTTTTTAGTCCAGTCTTATGATCTATGACTATTATTTGCAGAAATGAGACCTTTTATATTCAGTGTTATTATAGAGAGAAATGTGTTACTTTTTTCATTTTGATTTACATTTAATGTTTGCTTCTATGCAAATTGTTACATATTCATCCACACTTCTAATGTAATTTCTTCTTATCCAATATCTCTTGGTTGTTTTTAATCTTCTTCTATGTGTAGCATTCTTCTAAGTGTCTTCTGCAATGCTGGCATAGTAATAATGAATTCCTTTCATTTATGCTCACCTTGAAAGGTTTTTAGTTTTTCTTCAATTCTGATACTACAATTCTGATGGTTTATTTGGTACAATGGTCTTGTTTGTCTGTTATTTTATTCAAGACTAGAAATACATTGTTTGAAGCCCTCCCAGACTTTTGGGTTTCTGTTGAGAAATGGGATGTCAATCTGATTATTTTTTCTGTGAATGTGAACAGGCCTTTAAAATTCTAGAAACTTTTAGAATCCCTTCTTTGAAATGAATTTTTGTCAGTGTAATTATAGTAGGATTGAAGTTCTTCTCCAGTCAGGTCTATTTGATATTATAAATGTTTTCAGTGTCAGGAGTTTCATCTTATTCTCAAGGCTTCAGGCATTTTTCTACTATTACATCACTTCCATAATCTTGTATCTCTGATCCTTCTTCAATGTCTTTGAGCATCAATTTTGCCCCAGAGTTCTGGAAAATTTTGATTATAGCGTCTCATTTTTTTCTTTAATACTGTATGAATGTTCAAGGATGTCCAACTGATGTTCAAGCTCAGACATTCTTTCCTCTACTTAATCTAATGTATTGGAGACACGTTCACTTTAATTTTTTATTTTATTCATTTTGTCTGTCATTTATAAGTTTTCTGTTTAGTTCATTCTTCAATTTCTGTATGTTCATTGAATTTGTCATTTATATCCTATACTGACTTCCTTAATTCATATATATTTTATTGAATCATCTTACAATCCATTAATTTTTCAAAAATATTTGTTTTGAGTATTTTTCCCAATATTTCATTATCTTTCAAATTTTTGGAATTACAAACCTTAAGAATTTTCTTATTACACTGTTTTTTGATATCATTTATATTCTTACATTGGGATGGGTTTCTATTCCACGTTTATATGAGTGTATTCTTAGGGCACAGCCTTCTTTTGGTCAAGTGTTCTGGGATATATGGTTGTTGTAAAATGTTGAAAACATTTCCAAGTGGATTTTGTTGTATATTTACTCTGCTAACTTTCTGGTGCTGATTAGTAACCACAGTGAACATTCAAAGTGGTGTCACATGTCAAAACTTGAGAATTCCACTTTCTCTGTAGATTTCATTGGATCTTTCTAATAGATCAGACAATTCTGTTTCTAGTTACTGTCCATGATTGCTCTTCTAGATTTAGTCACTCTGTGTATTCCAAGAGTGTATGGGAGTAACCTATGTTGAGGTCTTTGCTCCTACAGCAACAGCAGAGTGAAATAACACAGATATCCAGGGGTGAGTTGAGCCTTCTTCTCAGCTGTTCCTACTTGGGTCATGGTTGTCAATTTGGGTTTCCTTCCCATTCCTTTGTGTTGAAGTATTGCTGAAGTTTGAGCATTGTTATGTGAGAACAAAGTTCACAATCTCTTATGTGGCTTGGTGTGTAACTCAGCCACAGAGCATATCTCCACCAATTTGAAGTATCACATTTGATACACGACAACTAAAGAAAAGGGAGAAAAAATAGCAGCAACAATTAGAGTAACAATCTGCAACATTCAAGTATATACCAGGTGTCAATTATAATATGTACAATACTAATAATCAGAAAATGAGAAATGATGGTGTCAGAAATTGAAACAGCAACAAAAAAATCAGTGAACTGTATTTAGCATTAAGGTAAACACTAAATGTCAGCTCCAAAATCCACAGTACTAATAACTGCAAAATCATGAATGGTGGGAGCAAGATTATATAAGTTAAATATTTTAAAAGGTAGCAAAATACAATTCATTAAGAAGGAATGAAATGGGAAAGGAAGGCAAAAGCAAGGTTAGACTATTCTGAAGGTGAAACAGATAAAGAGGAGAGTTAGAAAGTGAAGACCACAATAAAGGGTGGCTTTAAAAAAGTTTGAAAGTGAAACAAAATTCATTGGCAGAGAACTAGAGTGTTGAGGGCCATCTTGGACAAGATGGCACCTGGCAGTGAGCCAAAGGGCACTGGATACCAAAATAAGGACGTACCCAAAAAGGATGC
This sequence comes from Sciurus carolinensis, assembly GCF_902686445.1. Classification (NCBI taxonomy): domain Eukaryota; kingdom Metazoa; phylum Chordata; class Mammalia; order Rodentia; family Sciuridae; genus Sciurus; species Sciurus carolinensis. Next base: position 1,972,233 of record NW_025920141.1, read on the forward strand.
TTGCCTACTAGTTCCTTGGAGACTTATGACATCTTGACGCCAGGCTCTAGGATTGGCTATCTAATATCATGCCATGCGTGGACAGCTCGTGATTCATATAGTGCTATGCTGACATTCCTCTGCATGCTCTCCTGTGTGAAAGAAAGCTTTGCTATAATTGGCTGATAAGTTAGGAGCCTGGGGGAGGAGAGAGGGAGAGGGTAGAAGGAGGGAGATAGTGGCAGAACAAAGGAGGCAGAAAAACAGGGAGGACGCAATAAATCTGGTCAACTAAAAAATTGGTGGTGAATCCTTTCTCCGCACCGGTTCTGCTGGATGGAACAAGTGGTGGCCCTGATGGGGAGCTTCTTCCTCCTTCTGCGTCCTCCCACGTAAGTAACTTAAGGTAAGTTATAGGAAAACTAAGTAACTTTAGGTAAGCTATAGGAAAACTGTAGGATAAACCCGGTAAAGGAGGCCACATAACCCCGGTAAAGGGAGGCCACATAACCCTGGTGAAGGGAGGCCACATAACCCCAGTAAAGGGAGGCCACAGAACCCCAGTAAAGGGAGGCCACATAACCCTGGTGAAGGGAGTCTACATAACCCTGGTAAAGGGAGGCCACAAAACCCCAGTGAGGGGAGTCTGCATAACCCCAGTAAAGGGAGGCCACATAACCCTGGTGGAGGGAGTCTGCATAACCCCGGTAAAGGGAGGACACATAACCCCGGTGAAGGGAGTCTGCATAACCCTGGTAAAGGGAGGACACATAACCCCAGTGAAGAAAGTGTGCATAACCCTGGTAAAGGGAGACCACATAACCCCGGTGAAGGGAGTCTGCATAGCCCCAGTAAAGGGAGGTCTTGAACTCCAGGATGGGGTCAACAAGTGTCTAGAAATCAAATGATAGAAATCATACAAGATGTACTTAAGGCTAATGGAACTGCTGTAAAACAATCTACTGTAACAGCATATGTGACTACACAGGCCAAGGTTAGTCCTTGGTTTTTGGAAGAGGGAATCCTAAATATTCCACAATGGGAACATCATAAAGAGGATCTTATCAAAGCAGAAAAACAATCCCTGTTACCTAGAGGTACTTTTCCCATGTGGCAGCTCATTAAGGAATGTCTAACATCTGAGAAAGGAAGAGTAAAAACTTTAGTAGAAGAAGGAAATATGTGTCTGGAAGAGATAAAGGAAAAACTAAGTGTAACTTCTCCTGAAGAGGAAGAAGAGGAGGAGGGGCTTACTGGGGAGGAATTAGAAAGAGCATCAAGGACACGGTCACCCCCATCAGTTATATTGGGATGGAATACCAATCCCTTCCTGGAGGCAGCTGCTCCCCCTCAAGCAGCCTGGCCCCATATCCCCCAAAGTACCCTTGGGAGGAGTTATCTCATGCTATAAATCAGATGGGTTTTTCACCATGGGGAGAAGAAACACCCCTTAAGTAAACCTCAGCATTCCCACAAATCTTCCCTGTGCTAGAAGACCAAAATAGACAAAGATTCCACCAACCTCTGGATTTCAAAACAGTAAAAAAATTTAAGGAAGTAGTGGCTATGTATAGTCCACAGCCCCATTTACAATTAGTATGTTGGAATCAGTATCGGGGCTAAATCTAGTGCTGGAAGATTGTAAAGCTGTGCTATCAGGGGGGCAGTACCTAGTGTGGAAAACTGCATGGCAGGAAGCCTCATTAGAAATGGCACGCCGTAACGCTACCGCAGGCTTTCCTCAAAGAAATGTAGAAATGCTGACAGGAGAAGGAAACTATGAAGGTATTCAACAGCAGATTATTTATGATCCTGGAGTGTATGCACAAATTGCTGCTGCTGCCACTAAAGCCTGGAGGTTAATTCAAGGGACAGGAAATTTACAGGGGCAGTTATCTAAGGTGATTCAGGGGAGTAATGAACCATTTGCAGATTTTGTTGACAGACTAATCCAAACGGCTGCTATAGTATTTTGGGATTCAGAACAAGCTATGCCCTTAATAAAACAATTAGCTTATGAGCAAGCAAATAGATGGTGTAAAGAAGCTATAAGACCATGGAAAGATAAAGATTTAAGTACATATATAAAGTTCTGCAGGGATATCAATGATGCAGTCATTACAGGACAAGTAATAGCTGCTGCTCTTCATGGGCCAAATCAGGGGCAATCAAGAACTAAAGAAATAATATGCTTTAAGTGTGGGCAAGAAGGGCACTTCAGAAGAGACTGCCCTGAAGGGCCCACAGGATTAAAGCCCAGGGGAACACCTAAGACTAGAGAACAGCAAGGGACAAATCAACCTGCCCCAGGTCTATGTCCCTGGTGCAGAAAATGAAGGCCCTGGGTGATATTTTGTACATCAAGATTTGACATAGAGAGAAATCCTCTTCCTACCCAGTCAAAAAATGGCCAGGGGGCCCAACCTGGGGCCCTCAAATATACGGGGCCTTTCAGAATCCCATAGTCCAGACCCCACTCACAATCCTTTCCGACTATCTCCTTGTTGTCCTGAGGAACATCAGGGAGCGGGAGATTGGACCTCTGTGCCTCCACCCAACTCGTTCTAACCCCAGAGATGGGAGTACAAGTGGTCCCCACGGGCATACATGGACCAATCCCTGAGGGCACAGTAGGATTATTGCTGGGGCAGAGTTCCACAACCCTGTCAGGATTACAAGTATTTCCAGGAGTCATTGATTCTAATTATAATGGGTAAATAAAGATTATGTTATCCTCCCCTCGAGGGGTATCTGTTGTTTCTCCAGGAGACAAAATAGCACAAATATTGATATTGCCTGGCCATCATGAGACTTTTCCCAGTTCACAAAGGACTGGAGGAGATAACAGGTTTGGATCCACAGGATCGGGTGTCTTTTGGGCACAATCAACAAAAAATAGACCCATGCTTAAACTGAAAGTTAATGGTACTCCCATAGAGGGTCTAATAGACACAGGTGCTGACATCTCTATTATAAGACAGAAGTACTGGAACAAATCATGGTCTGTAACAGCATCCAGTACTACCTTATGGAGACTTGGATTTGCCCAAACCCCATTACAAAGTTCAGCTGTATTATCTTGGGAGGACTCTGATGGGAAAAGGGGAACATTCCAACCTTATGTATTAGCTCACCTGCCTGTCATTCTTTGGGGAAGAGACATTTTAACACAGATGGATGTTGTCATTTCTTCCTCAGTTGAACAAAATATTTCCTGTCTAAACCCAACTGTTTTACCAGTCATGGTGGGACAAGGTTATATCCCTGGAAAAGGACTAGGCAAGAATCTACAAGGTATTACCTGCCCCATTCAAGCCGAAGGACAAACAGGGAGTAAGGGACTGGGTTTTCTGGAGGGGCCACTGAACCATTAAAGATAACATGGAAATCCAATAATCCTATCTGGGTCCCCCAGTGGCCTCTTTCTAAAGAAAAATATAGGCAGACCAGGAAATAGTTATTCAACAATTGAAGAAAAATCATATCATTCCTTCCACTTCCCCTTGGAATACACCCATTTTTGTCATAAAAAAAGAAGTCTGGGAAATGGTGACTCTTGCAAAATCTGAGAGCCATAAATTCCAGTATGCAGATTATGGGCCCGGAGTAACTGGGTCTCCCCTCATTAGCTGCTGTTCCAAAACATTATCATATCATCTCTATAGATATAAAAGATTGTTTCTTTTCCATTCCTGTTCATCGTGAGGATAGCCCTCGATTTGCCTTTTCCGTTTCTTCTTTAAATAATGAAGGGCCTAATACTAGATACCAATGGGTGGTCCTTCCCCAGGGAATGACAAATATTCCCACTATGTATCAAATATATGTTGGCCAGGCTATATCACAGATTAGATAAAATTGTAAAGGACTTTATTGTCTCCATTATATGGATGATATTCTTTTGGCTCATAAGGAACAGGCGACCTTATTAGGGGTATTTGATGATATTATCAAAACCCTAGAAAAATGGGGATTACATGTAGCCCCAGAAAAGGTGCAAACCTGCAACCCTATTACCTTTCTAGGACACCAAATATTAGATACCAGTGTTAGGCCACAAAAAATTCAATTAGCCACAGGAACGCTTAAGACTCTAAATGATTTCCAAAAATTATTAGGTGATATAAATTGGGTAAGACCAAATTTGGGAATCACCATGGTCAACTTAAGCCTCTGTTTGATATTCTCCAAGGAGAGTCAGACCCTACATCCCCCAGAAATTTAACTCCTAAAGGTAGAAAAGCCTTGAGGTTAGTAGAACAATCTTTAGAAAATGCTCATAGTGATAGAGTTCATCTATCCTTGCCTTTTAATCTCATAGTATTAGATTCTGAATATACTCCTACAAGTCTATTGTGGCAAACTGAACTCCTGATATGGATCCATTTGCCAGTGTCCCCCCAAAATATTTCCCTGTATCCTGTGATGGTAGCAAATCTAGTTACATTAGGACTTAAGACAGCCCTTCAAGTTTTTGGAGTTCATCCTCAGACAGTTGTTGTCCTATACACGGCAAAACAGATTGAAATACTAGTTAACAATAATGAAGATTGGGAAATTGTCTATTGTTCCACCATGGCCACATTTGATAATCACTTGCCAAGTTCACCTATTGTCAGTTTCTTCAAAAGTCATCCTGTTATTTCCCCTCAGGTTGTTAAGGCTCAACCTATCCCAGCAGCAAATACAATCTTTACAGATGGCTCCTCCTCCAGTACAGCTAAAGTAGTTTCTGATAAAGTACAGACTATTATTACTTCTCATAAGTCTGCTCAAAAAACTAAATGAGAAGCAATTATAACTGCCTTACAAACATTTCCTGAGAAACTTTTATACTGATAGCTCTATATTGCCCAGCTTGTGCCATGGCTTGAGACAGCTGGACGCATTAGTCCTCAATCTACCTTGAAACAATGCTTTTATCAAGTACAAACTCTTCTGTGGGCTCACACAGAACCTTTATATATAGGCCATATCAGAGCACATTCAGGTTTACCTGGGCCTTTAGCTCAAGGAAATTCTACTGCAGACTCAACTACTTGAGATCCTCATGTGTTTAATATTGTACAAGAAGCAATTAATTTCCATAAATATTTTCATGTCAATGCTACTACTCTCAAAATATATATAACATTACAAAAGAACAAGCCAGAGATATAGTAAAACAGTGTCCTGCCTGTGGGACTCATTTATCTGTTCCTCATTTTGGAGTCAATCCTAGAGGACTCCTTAAAATCATCTATGGCAGATGGATGTCACCCATATCCCTGAATTTTGTACTTTATGATTTGTACATGTAACTGTAGATTCCTACTCAGGATATATATTTGCTATCACCCATATAGGGGAAAAGACAAAAGATGTAATCAGTCCTTGCCTTCAACCCTTTGCTACTATGGGAAGGCCAAAATCAGTTAAAATAGATAATGGGCCTGCATATACTTCTTCTTCATTTCAACAGTTTTGCTCAAAGTTTAATATCTATCATTCTACAGGATTGCCCTATAATCCACAAGGACAAGCTATTGTGGAAAGGGCTAATCAAACATTGAAAGTCTGTTTAACTAAACAAAAGGGGGGAATAGAGGCATTAGCCCCTCCCAAGAACAGACTTAACCTTGCTTTATTCACCCTCAATTTTTTAACTTTGGATGCTATGGGCTATACTGCGACTGATAGGCATTTTAGTGGAAAGTCTGGTGGCCATCCACAAGCAATGTGGAACAACATCTTGACTGAGTCCTGGAAAGGACCTGACCCAGTATTAATTTGGGGGAGAGGATCTGTTTGTGGTTTTCCTCAGGACGAACAACAACCTATCTGGGTCCCGGAGTGCTTGGTAAGAATTATCCATAAGAAAGAAAATGGCACCAAAACACAAAATGATGGTGATGGTGGTAAGCCTGCTGTTGTTAGCTCTTCCTAAAACTTTTGGGGATATATCACTCATGGCACACAAGTTTTCCCTCAATTATTTCCTAGTACAGAACTTCTAGGTATTCCTTTCCTACCAGCTGGTTCCACCGTATAGCCACTTATTACTAGTCTAAACTTCAAGTTAAGAGGTAGTCTTTGCTTCCTCTGGTTAGCCACCTCAGAAACTGCCATGATACAGGGAGGCAATCTCTCTCTCATTCAATAAAGGTGCAGTCAAAAGAAAGCCTATATAAAGGGAAGTAATACACCTGCTTATAGTTATACAGGGTGCAAGGCCAATTACTCTTCCTTTTATCAGGCTTTCCCCCCTACTCCCATATGTGTCACATCTCCATTTGTGTTCATTCTGTCTAACAGTTCTAAGTTTAATATTAACATTACTAATAACAATAATAATGATACTGAGGTCTTAACTGTGTTATGTGTTAAGAGTGTTATGTTTTATGTGTTAAGAGTGCTATGTGTCTAGTTGTTGGGATGCTTCACTATTTCCTCTGGCTGTGATTGCGAGGATTCCAAAATTCATTCCAGTCCCAGTGACCTTAATTCATAGTGAGTGGAATTTCCTACCTGTGAAAGCAAAAAGAGTTTTTGTTATCTCAGCCATTATAGCCATCGTTGTTGCTGCGGCAGCTGCTGCGTCTGCTGCCACTGCTGCTGGACTTGCCCTAGGAACTGCTATTCCTACTGCTCACATGCTCAACAATCTGTCACAAGCCACTGTCAAAGCATTGACAGCCCAGGAAAACATCAATGTGCATCTCACCACGGGAATCCTGATTCTAAACCAAAGAGTGGACTTACTACAAGAACAAGTGGACATGTTGACTGTTACTGCACAGATGGGCTGTCTAGTGCATGCCCAAGCACTGTGCATTATCCTAGTCTAATATTACTGCTGCTGCCAATCTGTCCAAATGGCTTGGTAGCATGCTCAATGGGACATGGACTAATGAGTTTACTAATTTGACTACCCCATTAAGAAATTCTATATTTGTGATAAATAGTACTCAGGTCTAGGTCCCAGGTGTGCAGAAGCCATTAGTTTCTTACAGTCAGCGTTACAATTTGATAAACAATGGATGGGAAGTTTTACTATGATGAGATTGTTGTTCTTGCTGTTATTATTTTTGTTCAGATATCTGTTGTCATCAAAGATGGCAAGCCTTAGTGGTATGGCAAGCCCTTATGGCCATGGACCAAGGCTCTGATCCTCATATTTGGCTCTCCCAATTACAAGACTGGTAGTCAATGATGGGTAAGCACAGGGTGGACTTTATACCAACCTAAGACAGGGATCAAAGCATGCCAACAGCTCATTGACTCCCAATGACTGGTAAGGACAAAGTCTGACTCTGGCACCTAAGACAGGCACAGTCGCTGTCCTTTTCTTTTTATAACAAAGAGGGGGAGCCTGTTGAGGGCCATCTTGGACAAGATGGTGCCTGGCAGTGAGCCAAAGGGCACTGGATACCAAAATAAGGAAGTACCCAAAAAGGATGCTTGCTTACTAGTTCCTTGGAGACTTAAGACATCTTGACGCCAGGCTCTAGGATTGGCTATCTAATATCATGCCACGCGTGGACAACTCATGATTCATATAGTGCTATGCTGACATTCCTCTGCATGCTCTCCTGTGTGAAAGGAAGTGTTGCTATAATTGGCTGATAAGCTAAGAGCCTGGGGGAGGAGAGAGGGAGAGGGTAGAAGAAGAGAGATAGTGGCAGAACAAAGGAGGCAGAAAAACAGGGAGGACGCAATAAATCTGGTCAACTAAAGATTGGTGGTGTCTCCTTTCTCCGTGCCAGTTCTGTTGGACAGAACACTAGAGTATTTAACTGTTAGAGGGAGGAAGAAGTTCTGAAAATTAAGCAGAGAGTAAAAAGTAATAAGTTCCTTACCCTCAAAATACAAGAAAATAGTAAATGGATAATAACATGAGAAAAATGACAGAAAAGACAAAAATCTCTTAAATATACATAACATGCACCAATCAGCATATACAATCAAAACAAAAACTTAAAATTCATAATAAAAAATGAAACATTTAAATATCTCTCACCTTTTCTGTGCACCTATATAAGGTATTATGGAATGGGAAGTACTGTTGTCTGCTGGAGTGTGGTTGGGACAGACAAGATTGAAGCATCCCCTGGTTGGGACTGACATGGAGTTCTAAACAGAAAGCTATGATGGTTGAGATATAACTCTGTGTGTAAGTTTTGGGGTGGAGTCTACTACATAGATATTAGCTCAACACATCCCTAGGGTCCTAGCTTACTATCATCTCTGGTGCCAATCTGGATCTCATGTCCTGGGTGGAGTGAGCACAGCAGATCTCATGCACTCCACAACCAGCTATGACCTTCCAAGTTTCAGTCCTTAAATGCAAGCATGTTCCCCTTGTTTGACTTCCAAACCCATCCTCAGTTGACTGTGCAAGTCAACAGACTTAAAGAAAAGTTAGTTGCACTCCTCTGCATATCTCAATCCCTCAGATGCAGTCTTCTTTGTGCATGTTTCAATGTCTTTCTGCCAGGTGTACCTTCCTTTATTGCAACAAATAGAACTTTTAATTTAATGCCTAGAATGTATTATAAGAAATGTCTTCTTAAAGAATCATGCTACCTTGCTATATTAATGCTTGTACCACCAAAACCACCCAGAGTGCAAAAATGGAAAACAATGAAAAGTTTGCATTAAAATACAGAAAAAATAGTGACACAAATATACCCAAACATATTTGATTTTTGGAATTTTGTGACTAACATCTCTAATAAAACATAAGAGTATAAACTTGATCCCTCATTGTGCTACAGCCATAACGTGCTTTATCCTTTAGATAAAGGAGCTTTAGGAGGTCTGCAGCATGCAGACAAATGGAAAACCTGGCCTCCTATATAGCCTTCCCTAATACTTTCTGTTTGCTTCTTAAATGAACTGTTTTTTGAATGAGTTTGAATTTTATTTCAGTCTTTGATGTCCTGTTCTATACCATGAACAACACAGCACTCAGCTTAGTTGTGGTATATAATAGCTGATCTATATGTATCTGCATTGAATTAGATAGAAAAACTCTTTTAGGTGTGTAGAGAGGTACATATTTGCTCATATTAATAATTTTTCTACAAATTAAAAATTATTAGGGATTAAGTCCCTTTATAGGTCAATTGAAGTCTTCAAAAAATGATAGAATTTGATAGTAACATGGATTTATTACTTTATGCATCAGATCAGTAAAAGCACAATCTATATTCTACACTCACCAAAACAGAACAAATATCATTAAGATCAAATGGAATGTAACTAAAAAGACACACAATCTCATAATGGACCATGTGCTTAGAAACACTAGTGACAAGTTAGTGAAGATATAACTGAGGTCACTAGAGTCATGTGAAATACTCTGGTTCAACTGTGTCCATAGAACTGTGCTTTTAAGGAGGGTTTCTTGGACTGAACATAAGCATCAACTAAGAAAAAGATTGGGCAGTTACCTGCTCCAGCCCCAAACAAATCCAAAAAAATGTTTACAAGGAAACCTCAGGTACAAGTTTGTCTGTCTCAAATATCAAAAGCAGAATCTCCAAATGTGTTGATATAGTAAAAGAAGTTTTACATTCTGACAGTTTCTCATGTCATAGTGAAAGGTCTAAGTCATTTTCAATTTGCTTATCCCTTTGAAGGTGCCAGCGGCTGATTAGTTTCTGATTATTATTCTCTTAAATAGCTTTCTGTGTTAATTATTTCTTTATTTCTATTTGTTTTTCTGCCCCAATGATGGCTTTTACTATTGTTCATATTCTGAATACTGTGTTCAGTCTAACAGGTGAAGAGAATTAAAGTGAGTGTAGTTTTAATCATCAAGACCAAAGTTATATCACTAATGATCCCTAAGGCATTGTTTACCATGAAACATTCCCTCATATAAGGGCTTTCTAATAAAAATGATG